>NW_004524678.1:6021089-6024622 GCF_000260255.1 Octodon degus | reverse complement strand
GTTGGTCTCTCAGTGTGGTCTGTTGTACATGGGGAGAAATGGCGGCAGGAATGACAAAAAGATAGACAAGAAGACAAGAGCTGGGTGAGGTGGTGACTTATCTGTCTGCTCGGTGAAGCGAACCCCTGATCACCAGTATGGACATTTATTTATACCTTTGCAAAGTTAGTAACACATGACACAGGTTGTCTAGTGACTAACAGCAAATGTTAACCAGTCAGATGCTTATGTCAGGACTGAAATAGCTTGTCTGCTTTAGGCGCTGAGATCTAGTCTCACTTTCACACATTTGACTAATTTTTCAGCTTCCATGACTCCCAACATATCCCCCTTTTTTGTTTTGCTGTATGAATGATGGGTGTTCCATTGCAGTTGGAGAAGCTGTGTTTGGAGAACTCTTTAAAAGACCTTTTCATGCTTGATCCCAGTCCAAAGATATTTGGTACTTGAATGTAGCAATTTAACCCTATATAGTCCAGTAGCCCATAATAGTAGTGAGTTATTAGTACATCTGGTAAGTGTCAGAAGTTGTTAATGACTTGTGCCTTGTACAGCTCAGCATATTAATATTGCACTGCTTTTCATATCTTGTGGTTACACTTGTCTGATGGATGGTTAAGACCAAGTAAAACAAAACCTGTATAAATACAAATTTAACTTTTGCTATCAGACACAGTCAATTAATCTCCTCAGGATTTACCTTGGAACCATGTACAGCACTTCTTAGATAGTTTGTCAGTGTCAGCCATCTGGATGAGTCACGGTCATTGCTTGACCAATTGCCTCTCCTTAGGCACATTATACATCATTGATCACTTTCCTCTGCGCCCCCATAATCTCCTTGACCAGAAAATTTGGGACATAACTGAGTTACAGAATATCACAGCAGAGGTTCTCTTATGTCCTCATTGATCCTGACTGACTAGGAACAAAATATTGGCTATCCTTTTAGCCCATCTCTCTCTCTAATATTTGGTCTCCAAACTTTAGTTGTTAAATATTTAGAAAAGAAGCTTAATGACATCATCTGGTAACAGAGGCAGCATGCTTAACATTACTATCTATCTGAATGTCAAACACCTTAGAACCAAAATAGAACTGTTACTTTCTAAAAACCATTGATATTCTAATATTTAAATCCATATAGAATGTTAAAAGACAACAATTACATATTTTTACACAGAAATTTAGAAATTAAAACCATACACAATATTGTACCAAGACAATCCTGATGACATTTTGTGACATACTTAAATTTTCATTTTGACATAACATACAACCAATCATTTCGATCTAAAGAATAAGAAATTTTTACCTTGTTAGTCATCCTTAAATGGGATATACATTACAAGTTTTTTTGTTAAAGGCAGAGGTTTGAATCTGAGTGAAAGTCTTATCACAATAAGAAATCTCTGCTTTACATTTTGGAAGACCTATACACTTAGAATCATGAATATACTCAGTACACTGTGAGATTAACAATAATGAATTACCACACATGTGTGAAGACCTCTGTTTCTAAATTTAGTTTGGTACCAACAGCATCTTTTAAGAGAAAACTTTATTGTAAATTTTTTCTGAAAAACTTTATCCTTTAACCAATGACCAAATTATTGAGGGTGTCCCCCAAGAAACTATTGAGATTATTAGGAGCTCCTCATTAATGGACAAAATGGTTGGCCACACCTCTAATTTATCAAATGGACTCCTTTACTAATTTATCTCCACTCTAAGGAATTTTTGTTTAATTAGATTAAACCTCTTAACAAACTGTGTATAAACAAATTTTGATATTTTTTATACCAGCTGGTAACTTAGGACAAAGCATGCTTTTAAGTCTATATCCCAGATTGTATTTTAAACAAATGATCAAAAAAACAAAAAATGAGGAACAGCTGTTCACAAAACACACATAAACAAATACATAGAACACACAAACAAACATCTTTACAAAATCAGAGTGTGCTCAGATTTATTATTGACCAAATTGGATTATAGTAACTCTACTACAAATTTTTGGAAATTTGTAATTATAAATAAGCTAGTCAGATTTCGTTATTTGTCAATTAGAGATCTCTTATCTCAAAATTTGGAAGGAATAAGATCTTTTATCTATAATTAGTATGCATATTTTGTATTTTTGTCTTAATACTTGTAAAATTTAGCTCAGTTATTTTTATATATTTTATCATCCATCTCGATATTAGATTTCCATTTGGTCACTTCCTTCAATAGGCCCCAGGTTGGATCTAGCCTCATCACTGTTAACTTCTCCAGATCTGGCTTCATGGTACAGCCTGACAGCATGTTCTGGTACCCATATAGGTCATTTAGCACTCTCATGTAAGATCACAAACATACCCTCTGACCTGGGTTAGTAGTGGTCTGGGTCCTTCCATTGCCCAGTATGGAGATCTTTCTAAAGGACACTTCCTAGCCTTTTTTCTCTTACCTGATGGAATTGTCTTTCTGATGCTGTACTCTCATCTTTTGTAAAATTTAAAAAATTTAATATAGTATATATTGACAAATGAAGTTGGAAAGATTGATTCACCTTTTGTTTTGTAATTAAATTTTATTGTACAGTGAGAAACCAGTGTTCTATATTTTGGGAGAGGAAGCTGTACATAGCCTCACTTAGCCTAATATGACCTATCTGTGAAAACAAGAAAATTAATTTAACTTATCTGAAGGATGGTGACAGCCAATAACACAAGAGAAATCACCCCATGCAGATTTCAAAAAGAGTAAAAATTTCCATAACCATTTCTGATGAACTGAAGAAAAGGGAAAAATGATAGTTTGTATCTCATGACCAAGGAGCCAAATCACACATGTTCATTCCACGTAAATCAATTCTTCCATAGCATCATGAAAGGGAATAATAGTTTTATGTGGAGCATGTGGCATATGTAGTCATTGTAAGGAATGCTTAGACTGCCAAAGAACCCCAGTGGGCATATACTGAGTTGGAAAATAAATACAAACGTTGGCAAAGATGGATCAACTCTAGAGAGCTAAACATTAAAAAGAGCCCAATTAACTTTATCTAAGACAGTTTTAGCCTCTGGTGTGTTATTTTAGAAGTAGGTGTTGAGTCTCCCTTGAGAATGTCAAAAAGGGGGTTAACTCATGAATAGTTAGTTTAAGAGCTGGGTCAAGGCAATTAATATTACCAAGTAAAGTCTAAAAACCATTTAGGGTTGTAAGATGTTTAATGTGGGTCTGAACAGTGGGGCACAATTTCTCTGTTGAATAAGTTGACCCAAATATGAAGAAGTTATCATAGCTTGTACCCATTTAGAAGTTACCACTAAGTCTTTAATTATTTAAATGTGATGTCAAGCTGAGACCATGAATGAGACTAGGTGTGGTGGCATGTGCCTGTAATCCCAGCAACTGGGAGGCTGAAAACAAGAGTATCACTCTGAGTCCAATCTACATAGTGAGATCCTGTAGACCCTGTAGACCCTGTCCTAAATACAGAAAACAAAAAGGTGATGTCAAAATCAAGCGACTGTTTAAACCCCACT
>NW_004524678.1:6015077-6020989 GCF_000260255.1 Octodon degus | reverse complement strand
TTTTTTTTTTTGGCAGAACTGGGGATTGAACTCAGACCCTTGTGCTTGCCAAGGAAGCACTTATTCCACTGAGCCATCTCCCCAGCCCCAAATTGAGTTTCTTTTTTTTTTTTTGGCGGAACCGGGGATTGAACTCAGGCCCTTGCGCTTGCCTGGGAAGCGCTTATTCCACTGGGCCATCTCCCCAGCCCCTCTCCTCTATTTTTTTCAGAACCAGGGATTGAACTCAAGCAAGCCCTTGTGCTTGCCAGGGAAGCGCCTACTCCACTGAGCCATCTCCCTGGCCCCTCTCTATATTTATTTTTAAAGATATCAAAGCTTTTCATATCAATTTTAATTTAGGACTGTAAAATAAACATCAAACATCTTAGGAATTAAAATAATTTTCGATAATCTTTTAAAATATTCCCATTATTGTAAATCTTAGGAAATTTGATTTTTTAAGCCAATTGTTTTTATCTTTAGGATGGAAACAGCCTTTTAATCTAATCATCTTCAGGGGAAAATGTAAAAACTTCTTTTGGTGTCAAGCGTAATGGAGACAAAGAGAACCACTCTATTTTCCTGCTTTTCTGTAAAATTCTATTACAGGGGCAATGGCCCTTAGTATCTCTCCAGGTAGGCAACCCTACCTACCGGCCATCCACACTTGCATTTATTTGAAAAGCCCTTTAAAATGTTTTTCCTTTAATTAATTTTATTTTAACCCAATATTTATTTTAATAATTTTAAAACATTTACAGAAGAAAGAATGACCAATTGAGTGAAACATCTGGAGTGATTTAAACAATGGTTTGGGTGGACTAAGAGATAACCTTGATTTGTCCTGGATAATCAGCACTGATGACACCAGGCACAATGCGGAGACTTCATGCTGGGGCTCTGCTGCTGGTTGCTGCTTTACTCTGTGGCCTTGGGGCAAGGAAAGCTGCTAGCAGAAGTGCAATTGTCTTAGTACCTGGAATGAATTTTCTTGGACCCACATCCCCATGGGAGCCATGGCTCTGTAACCATGGCCTCTGTGTACTAAGGCAAATCAACCACTGTATGTGCCAGATGTCTCTCACTCTGAGCCCTGGATGTTTTATTTTTGCTGAGACTAGCACTATCATGAGCCTAATACTTTTTTTTTTTTTTTTTTTTTTTTTACCGGGGATTGAACTCAGGCCCTTGCGCTTTGCCAGGGAAGTGCTTATTCCACTGAGCCATCTCCCTGGCCCCCTAACACATTTTTTTTTTTTGGCAGAACCGGGGATTGAACTTAGGCCCTTGTGCTTGCCAGGCAAGTGCTTATTCCACTGAGCCATCTCCCTAGCCCCCTAACACATTTTTGATGTCAGCAACATGCATAGCCAACACCAAGGCCACTGCAAGCCATAGTCCTGACCCTCCTACTTAGCACCAGGTGCACAGGACTGCAGTTGATGGTGTGTGTCAACCTCTGCACCTGGATTGGGCACACAGACACACAGGCAGCTGGGGAATCCCAGCTGTGTCTGCCAAAGACTAGAGGGCAGGGACCTCCCTGAGCCGAGTTTGCATCCTCCCCCCACTCCCGCAGCAGCATGGTACTGCTTGGAACCAATTGCTCACAGTTTAAAAGAACTTTTTCCTTTATTATCTAATTGAGCAAATCTAAAGGGTTTAAACTCTAGCTTTTGTACCTTTGCTCTACCCTCTTTGTTGCATTTGGGATTTGATTTTAAAACAGTACTCCACTCTAAGTCTTTTGTGGTGACCTTAGAAAGTAAAGCAAATACAGAAACCAAGAAAGCAACAAACATTTTATATACAACTATATACATCTATAAATATATATGGTTCTTGAAACTGTCTCATTTTTAACTCAGTTTTTTTGGCTAAACACAAACCTGTTTCTCTCTTTAGGCTCCTTTATCTCTCTGGCCCTAGCGAACCCATTTCTGGCCCTAATGAACCTCCATCTCCAAGTTTTATACCTAACGTGCCAGTACCCATGCAGGCCTGTGCTGAATACTGATTCTAACTAATTCACTTTTCTTCCTCATGCACTCTTTTTGGAAGTGTTCCTGCTGCACACACTTATTGCAAACCAGGTGTTCTGC
Organism: Octodon degus; assembly: GCF_000260255.1. Taxonomy (NCBI): domain Eukaryota; kingdom Metazoa; phylum Chordata; class Mammalia; order Rodentia; family Octodontidae; genus Octodon; species Octodon degus. The sequence goes on along the minus strand of NW_004524678.1, from coordinate 6,018,905 downwards.
TCAGGTGCCAAACTTAGGGATCTGGTAGTCTCTCAGTGTGATCTATTGTACCTGGGGAGAAATTGTGGCAGGAATGAAAAAAGGTAGGCAAAAAAACAAGGGTTGGGTCAGGTGGTGACTTATCCGCCTGCTTGGCAAACAACCCCTGAGTAGCACTATGGATGTTGATTCACACCTCTGCAAAGTTAGGAACACATGACATCAGGTTGCCTAGTGATTAATAGCAAATAGTAACCAGTCAAGATGCTTATCTCAGCACCCAGGTAGCTTGGCTACTTTAGGCATTGAGGCCTAGCCCTGCTTTTACACATCTGACCAATTTTCTAGCATCTGTGGCTCCCAACACAACTGTTGTCCACGCTGGGTTCTACATCAAGTTGACTTATTTAAGTTATATCATTGTGTTGCTATTTTTCTTTTACAGTTAAAACTAGTTTCAACTGAATGTTACAAAGTTTATTTGCTAAATTAAGAGTTTCTAGTCTATTTTAAATCATTCTGAATAGTTAATGTTTAGCAGTATAAAGAGTGCTTTTTTCCACATTTCACTGGATTTTTCCCTTTGATGAGCATGCACACCTGAAATATTCCACTAATTTCATTATAATATTTCCAAAATTGAACTTACTACTAATAATTTTTCAATATTCACTAGTAGTTTTGGTTATTATTTAGAAAAGACAAGAAATGTGATACACTTAATATAGAAAACAAAAGCTGAAAGTTCTATAGGACTTCAGCTATTCTCAGATTAACTCAACAATGTTCACCCTGGTGACTAGTACACATACAAAAATGCTCCCAAGCCAAGATCTCATCAAGGAAAGGATAGATGCCCTTGGGTCAAGCCTATATTCCCTGAGGTTGCAAGATATGAAGCTCTGCAGACTTCAGGTGTATCCTAGCGAGTAGGTTAGGCTCTCTTCCCTATCATTGAGCCCCATGGCCTCTAGCTGATCACTAAACCTCTCTGAGTTATGATTCCCAAGCTACAAAATTGATAGAAAATGTTTGTCTTGAGTACAGACACAAGAAAGAAGCATATGTACAGTCCAGGCACATAATAAATCTGAAAAAGTATTAGCAATCAGGTACAGGAAGAATTTCCCTTCATTTCCTAAAGACAATGATATATTTTATCTATTATTTGAAAAATGCCATATTACAGATTCATCAGATTAAGTTGTTTAGCTTAAGTAGTTACTATTCTAATCAATCAAAATCATTCAAGAAACATCTAACCAAAATTTAAAGATTATTGTTTTGTCATCATCATCATATTCATTTATCTTATAAATCCATATAAAGCTAATTACCATATATGCAGACTAACACCCTAATGAATAGATCAAAAAGCAAAAAGCAAACATTCTTAATAATTGAAACAAAAACTTTATTGAAATACTCAGTACTTATTCAACACCTTTTAATGTCATCACTCAGTCTTTTCAGGTAATTTAAGAAAGGCTTTCTCCTAATGACACAGGCATTTGAATTTTATGGTATAAAAAGATGAAGTAAGGCTAGGGACATAGTTCAGTGGAATAAGTGCTTGCCTGGCAGGCACTTGGTACTGAGTTCAATCCCTGGTACCAACAAAAAAAAAAAAAATGAGGTAAGGGAGAAGGCCTAGAATCAGTCACTGAGTTAGAGAAGGATGTAAGAAAGATAAACAGACTGAAGAATGTAAAGGAAGTAGGCTGGCGAAAATAGTGAGTTAATAAATATTGGTGTTGATATAGATAGATAGATAGATAGATAGATAGATAGATAGATAGATAGAGATATATATATCCCACCACACAATTCCAGAAATGCAAGTGATGTTATAAATTGATATTCCTTTTTTTGTTTAAAACTGTGGTCTTTTAACTCTAAAATGGCTTTGACACACAGTACATGTGGAGCTCATATAAGTGCTGAGCTGTAGAAGTGGTGGCCTTGTAGGAACATGAGGGAAGGAAGGGTTCTGCCCTGCTGAGAGTAGGGCTGTCAGCTGAGGAGGGCATTTGGGAGACCTCACTGGTGGGAGTGAAAAGCTACAAGGAGAGGGTGGAAGACAAACCTATGTGCTATTAACCACAGCAAGAATTGGTGGAGGGCTTTAGCATACTTGGAACTACTTTCTGAGTGGGTTTCACGCACTGAGTTTTTTAATCTCCCCAAACAATATGAAGTATGCTTCATTATTATCTACAATTTTACAGATGGGGACACTGGATCACAAGGTGGTGGTTACTTATACAGGGTCACAGAGGCAATAATTGACAGCCCCAAGTACAAATCCAGGTACTCTGGCTTCCTTTGTTCTCTTAGTGTTTCACTGACTAAAGTTAAATCAACTCACTGAAATAATCTCTCCTCAATTTAATATTTTTTCACTATTTTAAACTTTGATATATTTGATTTGTTAGCACTTCACCTATCCTTCAGTACTTTCTTAATAACGTAACCCTTGTAAATCAAATAAACACTACATATTCACATAGTGTATTTCTTAAATAAATTGCAAACATTTAAAATAAAAAGCATAGGCTGGGAAGATAGCTCAGAGGTATAAGTGCCTGCCAGGCAAGCACGCGATCCTGAGTTCAATCCCCAGTAACAAAATAAATAAATAAATAAATAATATAGCATAGCAATACGATTTTCCTGTTTTAGATATAAAACTTCTCACGGTAGGAGGTTTTTTTTTCCCTTTACATTCCTAGAATTCTATAATCCAAGTCCTAGGATTATACAGAAAGTTGAGGAAGATGCAAATTCCCGTTAGGCCAGCGAAGACGTCTTGATCAGAAATTCAGTCAAACTGTGTTATGGCTTAGTGGTTGGAGATTTAAGGCTAGACACAATTCCTAAGGGGAAGCAGCTTCCAACACAATTCTATGTAAAACCCTCTTTACAGTTGATATATTAATATCAGCTTTGGGTCAGTATTTATCAGAAGTGACTGGTTTGACCCCGTGAAGTCCCAGGATTAAATAATTACATCCATACTCAATTCTTTTTAACCACTTTCTATTTTTATTTTCTAGTTCGTACAGCCAGCAATTTCACCCACATGCAGGTTGCTCCTAATTTCCTCCCCATCTCATCTGCCTTCTTTTCAGTCTTATTTTCTAGGGATTTCCGCCACAACTCCATAAGCCATCCCACTGATATTTTTGCTGAAGCTTTTGCTTTTCATTCCTTAATAATTAAGATGGGGCTGACATGGTCTGGAGTGGCACTGTGACCAAGGGACCTGGATTCTGTCTCCATATCACAGTTATTCTTTCCTACAGGACCCCAGGGAAGATATGCTAATAGAATAATAAATAAGTGGGGATAAACTCATGCTTTATTATTTGGAAAAGCTTTGTAATACCACTATCTACTTACAGTTTGGATTTATGTAATCATTTTATACTATAAGAATGTACCAATAAAAAATTTAAAAGAATAAATGGTTTACATAAAAGAATATTCCTGCTATTAAAATAAGTGAAGGGTGAAAAAGCCTAAATATGTTTTATATGAAATCATCAGCCAATCATCTGCAAATCATTTTGGCTTTGTAACCTAATGAAACATGTATTTATATCTGGGGCTGGAGAGATAGCTCAATAATCTAAACCCGTGCCCAGCAAGTCTGAGGACCCAGATTCGATCTCCAGTACTTCAGGCCATGCCAGCCCCATGCCAAGCATGGCACGCACCTGTAATCCCAGCACAGGGGAGGCTGAGACAGGAGGGTCACTTACAGTCTGAGCTGTGTAGCAAGACCCTGTGGGTAAATAAATAAATAATAATTTTAAAAAAGAAAGAAAAGTACATATATCTTTTCAA
>NW_004524678.1:5988168-6014977 GCF_000260255.1 Octodon degus | reverse complement strand
TAAAAAAGAAAGAAAAGTACATATATCTTTTCAACAGAAAAGAAAGGAAAGAAGAAGAAAAAGGAAAACAAAAGAGGAAAAGAGGCGCACATGTGTGGTGGCCATACCCATGCCTGCCATACTTCTAGCCCCTTTGCTATTCTAGAGAATGAAGCTGTTATGATTATCGTAACAGCTCAGGTCACTTAGAGGGAAGCCCTAGAAAGGTAAACAAGGACCCAGACAAAAGCATGAACCACTTTCCTTTGATGCTTCAAATATTCTTTGTTGTTTCTTTGTTAAGTTTCAAGGAATAAAATGAGCACCATGATCTTGTGCATAAACGTTCTTCTCCAAAGCACGACCACACTTTAAAGAGGAACGGCCGTGCATTGGATTCCCTTTTCTGGGCAGTTCCTACCTTCCTGAACTTAGCCAAGTCACTTTTCTGAGCCTCAGGTTTACTCATTTGTCAAATTAGTTCAATTCTCCTTGCCTTCCAAAGCTGTCCTGATAGCTAAATATAGTCATAGGTATAAAACATTAGACCTATAAAATGCAGTGGAAAAGAATGCTTTATTCACTCAGAAACTACCTCGGCTCTTCAAATTAAACATGTTATTCACCTGTAACATCCTAACCTGAAGAATACAGCTCATTGTTATCATCTGGCCTATCTGGGTTATAATATGACACAATATAACTGGCACCTACCCTTGCATAGTCATGAATCTTCAGCTACTCCACCTATAATATTGATTATAATCATAATCACTTGCTTCTCTGAATTTTGAAGTTAAATTAATTTCCGAAGACTAGTGTATTACTCTGAAAATGAGTGAAATAAGGCCATTTCCAGTCAGAGAGAACTTATATAAGTCATTCTTAACAGAATTGGGTGTATAATTCCTGATAGCTGTGGGAGATCCTCAATAGCTGAATGATTGTGACTACAAATCTTGGAGAACGTGTTTTCATGTTGACTACAATTCACTGAACAGAATGAATCCATGATCATTCATCTACAGTCATGTGTAGACCTATACACAGATAGCATTTTTATAAGGTCCTTTTCTTGTTTCATACATGTTAGACAAATGTTCCATTATCGTGAGAGAATATTTTTTATCCATCCAGTTTTGTGGTCCAAGTGCTTAAAAACCAAAATTATATCAGCCCCAAAGGAGGCTTGTTTATAATAAAATCACTGGAAGTAAGGCATGAATTGCTCAGAATTTTAAAATATAGCCTCCCTCTTAATTTCCTTTCATGTTTCACAAAGGAAATACTCAATTACTACTGAGTAGGACAGATTTCTCATAGCTACAGCTCGATTTGCTGCAAGCATCCACCCCAGTGGCTCCACTTCTTGGCTGGTTGCCTTCAAAAGGAACAAAACTTACAATGTTGCCCTCATCTTTCAAACTCAGAACCACACACTGCAGGAAAGCAAACCATCAATAAAGATAAAAATAAAATGTTCTATTTTATTTTAAGAACTCTCAAATTCACAGCTTCTCTCTCCCACATGGAGTCAATAATTACTCTTAAGTGCAAATTTCCATGCACACAATTGCCAGTCCAAAGTGCAGCTCACTTTATTAGAAACGTTGAACATAGGTGCAGCTCGTTCTACTAAGGAAGGATGAATAAAGCAAGCACACAATTAGCCGGAGAAGGCCAGGTTACCATGGCAACATGGGGAGGTGAAACCGATCTTTCAAACTTTTTCAGTACCATGTGTCAAAGGAAACTTGAAGCTCTTTCATCCTTCTTCCTAGGAAGAGAAAGACACACTTTGTCTCCATCTGAAAAGGACATCTATTTCTTTATGGTCCTCACCAAGTGACATTAGCTGCTAAAGTGAAGAAGGTATGTATACTAGTGAATGACAAGAGTAGAATATCGCCAGTACCATGGAATAAAAGTAGGTCACTTCTCACACTCAAAGCATCCTAACCCTGTTCCTGATTCAAGTAAACTGGCCTTCTTGTCTCCAGATTCCTCATAAGCCTATATGACTCACAGCTGTCAACTACCATTGGATAAATTCTGGCGCATTAGGAAGTTTTCCAGAACATACAAAACCAAAAAATATTACTTGTGAAATTATCGTAGTTCTGATATGAAAACAATTTAAAGAAAATAAAAACCTACAACATGGTATCTCTATGGAACATAACAACTGAAATACTTGCAAATCTCTTATATGTTAAAAAGCAACATAAGCTAGAAAGGTCTGTAATTACTTAAATCATAGCCTATTAAAGCAGGTCAAAAATGTGGCTACAATTAGAAAAGTACTGTGACCTAGAGTTGATAATTATTCAAAGTTTCAAAAGTAGTGATTGTCTCAGTAGGTCTTGAAAAATGACTGGAAAGGTGTTGCTCCCATGTATATATACATACATAATCCTTTGACTCCAAGAGGCTATACTTTGTAAACACAGTGGAAGTAGAACTGAAGTCTTAAGGCTAATGCTAAAGTTCAGCTCTGAAAATAAAATATGTTATACCAACTCACACTAAAGAAAAGTGCTACAATTCCTTACCATCCTTATGTATCTCTAAACTCAAGCCATATTGGGGTGAGAGAGCTACTGAAAGTGTCACTGTTTATCAGAAGATACTGACTTTCCATACCAATGTGCTTTTCTGAGCTTCAGAAGTCTCAGTTACTCTTTCCCCTAGAAGTTCTGTCAAGGTTCTATACTGATGAAGAGCAAAACAAAATGCAGAGACCTCTCCCTTGTGCTCCTCACAAAATAGCTAGTGGCTGAATACTTTTCATATGAAGGGGATTCAAAAACTCTATGACCATTTTATCAAACAAGCAAAGTAGACCTCTTCTCTCTTGCCATCTCCAACTCAAGTCTTGAAGGAAAGAGGCAAGTGCAAGAACAAGGAAGGAATTAGCAATGAAATATGTAAATATGTAAATATGTTCCTGGTTGTTTAAAAAAATCTGACTATGTCCTTCCTTGTAGAATCTGACTCAGGAAGTGTAAGGTAGGGCTCAGGAAATTGATTTTTAGTGCCATTTCACCACGATGTAGGAAATATTATACTAAGGAACAAGCAATATCACAATGGGAACAGATTTTTATAAGTTATTTCACACCAATGAAAGGGAAAAATGTAGGCTGGAGTATACAACAGTGATGATCGGGAGATAACCACAACCCCCATGTACCAGGATCAGGAGGAGCCCAGAGCACTCTCCAAGCTCAGTGTCCCCACTGTGGTGGATGACAACACACAGTTGTAAGCTGCACAAATTCTGCCATCACATTAGCAGATCACACTGGGGATGACTAGTTACAGTCAGAATAGTTCTTAGAAATGAAATCATAGGCATCATTTCAAATCTATGTTAACTTACAGCAGAAATCTCACCTCTAACCGAACAAATTTTAAACTAAATTCTGATGAGCAATACTCGTATTCTTATCCATCTAATCCACTCTGGGCCTACTGCAGGTCATGCACCCAGAGAGGACTCAATAGCAAGAACTTTGCATTTGTAAAAGTACAAAATATATGCCCACACCTGGAAGAAACTCAGAGTTGCATTTTTAATTCTATAAGTAGGTCAACTTTGTAAAAATGACTACAATTTCAACAAACAGGACAAAAATTTTAAAAATGGCTTTTAAGTGGCCCTTATATCTGTTAATTTTCCACATTATCCAGCATACGAGAGAAAATAATATCATTTTAGCAGGACTGGCCGTGCCAGATTTCCAACCAAGTTGACCTGAGATAGGATATAACCACATCTTTCTCTATTTCCAAAAAAGATGATGTCTCCTAGTTGACTAGTAGAAGTCCAACAAGAAAATGGGGAACAAGTTAAAAGCCTTCATTCTTATTTTATAGTCTATCATCCTTTTTGTTTTGTTTTGTTTTTTGTTTTGTTTTGTTTTGTTTTGTTGAGGAAGAGGGAACATGGTAGAGAAAATAAAACTGTCTTTATCATTATCCACATAAGCAAGGAAATGTAATAGAGGAAAGTGCTAAGTGCTATTTTTAAGTTAAAATACCTAGAACTTCTTTTCAAAGCAGTTTCTTTTGCTTGGAACATCATTATGAATTCCAAGATTAGGAGCTCAGAGGATTGCTTTGTAGAATTGGATGAAGAAAACATGGAGTCACTTGCCCTAGCCAGGAACAAAAGAGACAGAAGTGGAGAGAATAAAGGTGAAAAGTAGCCAACAGGCTATGAGACAATAATCTATGAGAAATGATCCAGCTGATGAAAAACCCTAGATTGTGGAAGATTTCAAAATTTCATTCTGATATAATTTGAAATATTTGTACTACTACACAATAAAAGTCTCTCCTCCCTTCTCCACGTTATCAATATAGTCAAGTGAACACAGCTGCACTGTGAAAATAACTTTTTATGGAAACTGGGAAAAACTTGAGGTTCATATTTGAGATTCCACATATCAGCCAAAAAGGAGCAATCATGGGTGACAAATGCCTGAATTAAATGAACTCTAGGGGCTCAGGACTTTGAGTAAAAGGTGAGCCTGAGAAAATAACCCTTTTCCCAACAAGTCTTTGAAAAACTACATTATGTAGAGTGGGAGATCCTAAATGAACTTACTAAATTTTAGGAGAAGAAAAACCTATTCTAACATCTCAGTTTGCAAGAAAAACAAGTTATGGGGCTGGGGAGATATCTCAGTAGAATAAGCACTTGCCTGGCAAGAGCAAGGCCCTGAGTTCAATCCCCAGTACTGCAAAAAAAAAAGTTATAATAAATAGAAAATTAATTTTTGAAATTTATTCACTTATGATTTAGATCTTACCTCTTTCATTTGTTCAGAAAATGAGAACATAACATGGCGGCATGAACATGGATAGTTACTGGATCATGGTGGTATTATACTCACCAGTTGATTAAGCCATTGATAAGAGTTCCTCCTAGGTGAATGTGGTATTAAAAAGCAGGGCCCAGGGGAAAGGAAATGAGTTACTGGGGCACATCTTTGGAGTACTTCTCTTTTTGCTCTCTCCCCCAGATTTCTAGCTCTTCCTACCTCTCCTTTTCCTAGCTGTGAAGGGTTGAGCAGATTTCCCCCATCAAACACTTCTGTGGTGCCATTTCTGACTTAGAACTGAGCAGACATGGACTGATCCCTCTGAAACCATAATCTAAATAAATTTCTCCTCCTTTAACTTGCAGGTGTAAGATATTTTTCCAGTATGTAATATAACTAATACATTCATTTACAGGCTTACACTCAAGGAAACAATTGTTTAACAAACTTCCAGAGATATTTTTCTTCTTTCTGTGTGTATGGCCATATGTATACAGAAATACTTGAGGAAAAATTACATTCAAAGCTTGGGCTATCCACGTGTATATAAATGCATGACCATTTTCTTTAAATAGACTCATGCAATTTTTTATCATAAATTTTTTCATCTCCAATCTCCATATCAGCCTTCCTAAATTTTTCTCTAAATATCACAAAATTTTACAGAAGAAGATAAAAATATTCACAGTGCCAGGGACAGAAACACTGTCACATCATAATCTATAAGAAATGTGTAAAGATTATGGGCTGCATGGAGTTGAATTTAGATTTAAGTCATTCAGGCTTCAAAGGAATGATACAATCTGAGTTTGCTTCATGCCTGAGAGATTCCATGAAAGGGATGCAAAAGTGATTTCTCCTCCCACCAACCACTCAATACCAAGGACAAAGGCAGTAGACCAATGAGAAAGCAGGGAAGCCAACGCTATGTGTCCCTGTGGCACTAATATTTTGAGCAGTACTAGATTTTTCCACTTATCCTCTGGAACACATGTGGTGACATAGTCATGCTGACATGAAGGAATTATAAAAGTCAACTTCTGTTGCAAGCTCCTTCAGAAAATATGTTCATAAGTTTTACCCCCAAAAAAGTTGTACTACATCAGTTGTACTGTATCAGACATAAGGATTATGTGATCTTAGGTTAGATTATATTTGATTACTAAAACTTCGGATCAAGAATTTCCTTCCATGCAAACAAATGGGAATTCTAAAGTGGTAAATATTTTTTTTAGTCTGTGTTCTTGTAGCTACTTTATTGGTCATAGAAGTACATAATGATTCCTCTTGTCTCAATTGTGAATTTGATACTACCTACCCTGTAAGTGAGTTTTATTGTTTGTTTTATTGTTTTTTGGTACCAGAAATTGAACTCAGGGCTTTGCATTTGCTAGAGAGGTACTTGTGCTGCTGAGCTGTCTCTCCAGCCCTTATAAGTGAGTTTTAAATAATATATTTACTGTATGCTTTGCAAAACAAATAAAGAGGTTTCTATCTTCCCCCATTTTTATTATTTTTATTTTTTTAGACAAGACCAAAAGGAACATAGTATAAATAGAAAAAAATGGCTATAAACACAAAGTTTTTCTTAAAGTGCATTCAGCAATTTCTACAGGATTTAAGAAATTAAAATCAGCAAAATATACTGTGTCCAGAATTTTTTTAACCTAAAGGATCATACTAGAAAAACCAGAGGTATTATTTTAAATCAAGAAGTCAAAAACATTACCTAAGTAAAAATTAATAAGAAAAAGTGATTGGACATGAAGCAGTAAGACTAATGTTTAATAACTACCAAAATGAAATAACTGAGCTATAAAGAGCAACATTACCAAATTAAGCACTTTATAATAGATATGTGTCACTTTTGATGAGCAGCTGTCGCATGGATTACTCACAGGGGTCAATCTGGAAAGTTAAAAGTTACCCTAAAGTCTGTTTCCTCCCCTCCTCTTCTTTTCACTCATATCCAAAACTGGTTCAAAGACCGGTATGCAGTAATTATACACAAAAATTGGCATCCCAGGTTGCTATGGAGTCTGAAACTAGACACATTCTTAGTATCTCTCTGAAACCTCATGAAATATTTTAATATAAATTATATCTCAAGATAGTGAGTTTTTCACTATAGAAGTTCATTCATCACATTTTCCCAGTGAGTGATGTACTCAGGTTTTCATTGTGGCATTTTGGATATTTCTTTTAGTCAGGGAAGGTATTTTCATTCTGTTGTTTTTTAGTAAAAACAGTGATTATTGAGATGGGCCTTGGATGGGTAAGACACTGGGAGACACAGCTACAGGATGGACAGCTTTGGGACAAACAATCCCAAAGATACAAGTGCAACATAAGAACTATAAAGGAATATTGTATAGTAGTCTAAAAATTTGCTAACAAAGTCGCTTTTCAGTGTTTTTAGCCACAAAAGGACAGGATGACTGCAGATGATACACTTCTTTGTTTGATTATAGTAACCACCTCACATGTAAAAGTATATCAAAATATCATGCAGGATTCCTTAACTATAAACATAAAATAGAATAAATTGATACCGCATTTTTTGTCTTTAACACTCAGATACATTTTCACATTTTCTTCTCGCTCCAAGTTCAGTTTTGTTAATTACACACACTTAGTCATTATGATTACAAAATTGTAATTATATCTAAGTGATTTGACAGCAGCAGACACCCATTATGGGAGTGTGAATTCTGAGCTTGCTTTCTAAACTATTATCTGTCATTAGATATAAGAAATTGCAGTCAATTTTCACTGTGTTATCTAATGTGTCACTCATAAGTGTAACAAATGCTTACAAATGTACTTAGATCATAATCCAAACACCAATTTCTTTGTGAATTTTCATTATATTGAAACAAATACAAGCCTGTGTGTACAAAATATATTGATAAATATGCAATGTTCTGCTGTTATTATTTATGTCTCTCACATCACAAATTTAACATATAATTTGCATTCACTAAAGCAAGATTTTTGCAAAAAAATTGATAATGTATTTGCTAAGAAAAAGAAACAGGTCACTTAAGTCTAATGAATGCATCAAAAAGTATATATCACATATAATTTTAGCCTTTTTAAAGAAAATATCTTAAATAAGCATTGTCCAAATCATGTGACATCTATAATTTTACAGAGACTATTTGTTTTTCTAATATTATATTATAAAGGTGGGTAACACACTAGTTTTAAAAATTTGTAATTTCAACTTTCTTTTATCCAAAAATTCCTCCTGTCAATTTTTAGGTGTAATAACAATTGTTCTCACCAAAGCTCCCACAATCTTGAAGACCTAGAGGACAAGTTGGCCCATTGAATGGTCCCAACGACTCACTTCACCTTCTGTCTCCCAAAGCTTTTCCCAAATGCAACCCAAGAAGGCTGCAGAAACAGACTGAGAAAACTACTAAAGAGCACTGAATATTTTAGCTCCATGTTGGGATAAAGTGTGTTGCAGTCCTTCAACAGAACACTCACTGACCCTGCTGCTGGACAAGCTCTGGTGCTGTAAATCTCGTATGAGCGGCAGGCATTGAATTCACAGCTGCTGCTTCTTTATGGTCTGAATTGGTAATAGTGCTTGTCCCAGACTGTGCCATAAATTCCTGTGCTATCTCCAGTGAATTTCTAAATATTAGCTGGTTTTTGGTTTGAATTTTCAGGGGTGTTTTCTTCCCTTTTCTCTGCTTCAGTTGTGAAATAAGCTTACTGAGAAAAATAGTATGAGTATTACGTCACTGCTATTCTCTAGTAGTCATTTTCACTTTTGGTAACAGAATCCTCAAGATCTATCTGGATGTGTGGCTGCCCAGTTGCACATTCATTTCTCAGGCATCTTGGTGCCATCAGTGGAGGATCATGAGCCAAGGGGCTGTAGGTGGAAGTGATATGTATAACTTTCAAGTCATCTTCCAAGGGATGACTCTGAAATTGCTCTGAAATTGCTCTGACATGGTCCACCCCTAGCCCTTGTCATGGAGCAGGCTGTGGCAATGATGGGAAGGATTTCACCAGACAAAGAGTAGATAATGCTAGAGATGTCTCGCTAGACCTTTAAATTTCTATGCCAGGAACTAAACTTAAATGTCATCTATGTCACTGTGGGGGGGTGAGGTTCTGTGTATAACAGTTTAACATATATCATAATGAAAATATAAATCATCACTGAGGTAAGTTATGTGTAACACACACAGGGAGTGGGGCTCAGGTTGGGAAGCTGCTGATCATTTTACAGTATGGAAGATTATCAATATATGGTTTCTATAGCTCAGGGAACCTGGTGAGGGAAGGCTAGAAGACAGCCATATGATGGCTGCTTTTGCTGCTTTTGTGATATGGGAGAAAGAGCTCGAGCAATAAGTTTTCCAACTGGCAGGCAGAAACTGAGAGGGAAAATCTGTGCTGTACCTGTAGCCTATAGTCAAAGATAAATGAGAAACCATAAATTTGGATATTTGCAGCACTGGAAAAATCAAATGTTCTTGAACCCCATTAAATAGCTAAAAGTAAGACTTTTAGAGCAACCCCACATGCAAAAAGTGGTACTTAGCTTATCTTTTTAACTGACCTCAGAATACTAACACTAAATTAAAAACAAAAAATAAAAATGGAATATACAACCTGGTTTTAAAAAGAAAAGAAGATTTGACATGTTTAAAAACCATAACCAAAAAAGATTTTTGTGTGTGATTATTTTCACATAAAACTTCTGGACACAAATGAGACTGATTTTTATGAAGTTTTGGAGGAAATTTTATTGCCAAATAAATGTCCTGTGTCCTGTGATAGCTATAATAAATCACAGTCACCCGTTACCATCTCTGGGGGACTGGGTCCAGGATTCCCCTCTGGATATCAAAGTCCAAGGTCACCAAAATCTACATAAGTTCAATTCACTGGTATAAAATGTAATGTTGGCATACAACCCATACAATCCTTCTGTCTACTTTAAAAATCATCTCTATCTTACTTACAGCAAGGAAAGTACTGTAAATGCTGTCTTATGCCATATTGTTATGCCAAGAAAAATGTCTCTACATATTAAGTACAGAGAAACTGTTTTTAGTCTTCAGCTAGCTGATTCCATGGATATGGGAGTCCCAAACGAGGAAAAACAACTATACCACAAATGTGGTGTCTTAAAATAACACAAATCTATTCTCTCACAGTTCTGCTGTATAAAAGTCCCAATTAAGTAGTTGGGTTTGTTTCTGGAGCCTTTCAGGCAGAATGCATTCTATGCTTCCCTCTCTCTTAGCTCCTGGAAATTACCAGCAATCCTCAACAGTCCTTGGCTTAGGGCTACGTCACTTCAATTTCTACCTTCGTCCTCATGTCATGGTCTCTTCCATGTACCATTTCTCTCTGCCTCTCCATCATGAGGCTCCTTAGGGTTGGGTCTAGAGCAACCTAATAATCCAGGATCTTATGCCGAGATGCTGGACCACACTGCACAGGCCTTTATTCTGCACTCATTACTTCCAATGATTAGGGCCTTTGGAGACAACTGTTCACCTTTCACAGTAGGCTCAAATAAACATTTTGTTTCATCATAATCATAATTAATAGACAATTCTGCACCATTAAAGTGCTAACTGTAAAACCTGAATGGTGTCTAGAAGGTCATATTTTCTACTTTGAAGATGGAAGAAAAATAACAGAATAACACTCCAGAGGGCAGAGATAAAGGCAGCAAGAAGTGGGCAACCAGGAACGTATCTTTATTTATTTATTTATTTATTTATTCATTTATTTGCGGAACTGGGGATTGAACTCAGACCCTCGCCCTTGCCAGGGAAGCGCTTATTCCACTGAGCCATCTCCCCGGCCCTAGGAACATATCTTTCTACCAAGGCAAGAAATTTCTACCAGGAAAGACTATAACCACCCTGCACCACTAATTGCTGGATATGCCCACAATTTCCACCTTAATATGAAAGTTTAATTCTTCCTGTAGCTTCTCCCCATTATATATCAGGTCCTGAGGACAGATGGAATAGCTTCTTTTAGTTTATAGTTTGGGGGACAACACAGGACTGCCCCCGTGAGAATAAACATCACCAAAGATCCCAGATTGTGAACAAAGAACAGCAACTACTTTGGATTTATAGTTTTCTCTCCTAGAAGGAGGTGTTTTATGTAGGTAGGTCAGCAGGGATAGTTGGGTGACTGAGCAGTAGATCCTGGTAAAGCCTCCTGCCATCCCTAGCTCCTTGGAGTAATAGGAACCCCAGAATTTAAGCCGGCCCTGGCCATCCAGCTGAAGATTACATTTTTCAATTTCTCTGTCAAGCAAGTATGGTGTTGTGACTGAATTTAAATCAAAGGATGCAACATCTTCCTCTCCATAAGCCTTTTCTGCCTACACTAACTTCTTATTCCTTACCACTGGGTAGAAATACAATAGGGGTCACTACTAAAGCATTATGTTGGGGTTCAACAGCCACTGCTACTCACCCCAAAACAATTATGCAAGGCTAAACAAGCTTCTCATTTCTAGTCTTTTTTACAATATCTTTGCAGTCAATAACTAAATCAACTTCAATCAGCTTCTGAGAACTTGACTATAAAACAATATGCAAGAGTCCAAGAAATGCAACAGGAGAAATGCATATATTGGAAGAACATAAATGTTCTGAAAGCTCACACCTACTTTAAGAACTAGAAGTTGTAATCTTCCTCACAAAGACATACTTGTTCACTAATTTTCATTCAGAGAAAATAGAAAATCTGTTTCATGAAGCTGAAATGAAAATATATGGACATCACATTGAGTGTTCACCTCACAAAAGAATATATCCACTTTAAAAAGATGCACATTTCTAATAAGTAGAGAGAACAGTTCAAATATAAGAATTTCACTGTGAAAAGTATTTCTTCATAATACAGCTACTCTTCACTTTCCACAAATTGCGGTAAGGTACTTGGAGTTCTTATTCTGGAAGCAGACCATTATAAAATATTTTTACTCTCAACATTACTCATAAGTAATGACAAATGTGGTAAACAGTGCTACTTTTGCAGAATAAGAAAACTAATAAATTACTTACTCATTTTTTCTTATAATGGTACACAATTCTGAAACCTTAACATCAAAATGAATAAACTATGCTTTTCTTTAACCTTACATAAAAGAAAACTAGTAATAATGAAGTACATTCTAGGCTTTGTAAATAAATGTGTGTGTGTGTGTGTGTGTGTGTGACAAAACAAAAGAAGTTGATGAAGTCTGAGGGTTTAGACTGAAGCAACCCAAAAATATATGGGAATGTTCCTCTGGGAAGATGACAAGGTTATTTTTTATAGAAATGTCAACAATAGATTAAATTCAGAGTCACTCTACCTTTAATATAATGGTTGTCATAAACAAGGAGGCATGAATTATCAGCTGTTCACATAAGCAGCTTTAGAGAATCATAAAAAAGAGATTAAATGGATATTATTTATAATCTGGGCTCTGCACAATCCCAGGGCTTTCAGTAGTGGACTTTGTGCTGAGCCTCTAGGCCGGCTCATTGCTGACCTTCACCACAGCACTAGTTGACCTTGCACCACTTCTGATGTTGACCTGTTGGCACCCAACAGAATACTACACAACAATCCATATACAATCCATTCAATTTTTAATGCTTCTTTTAAGACTTTTACTCTCAAAGTTGGTAGAAAAGCAGAAATAGCACCAAATTTTCTGCTCAGCTCTGCCAGCAACACACAATAGACAGACCTATCATGCTTAGGCATTTTAATATGCTATATGTAATTTCTCTGTTGTGTGTGTGTACTGCGTGTAAATAGATATGAAAGTATAAAAGCATTTAGCTACATCAGGCGCTCTTACCTGTCTACCATATGACATAATAAACCAAGATTTATAAATAATTCAATTGAAACACTAACACCTTGTCACTACATCTAGAAATGACCTTTCCTTTCTTTAGATAATTTCTTAAATCAGACTAGAAATTGTAGCTTTTGTATTATAGGCATTTTTCCCAAAATGTAGTATATTACTTGCAATTTCCTGAGACTAAATTTTTCCACTTGTATTATAAAATGTATATGAATAGTACATTAAAAGGAAAATATACACTAGGCCAAATACAAATACATTTTCTTTGAGACAATTAATTTTAAAAGTATAATAATGAAAACTCTCAGTTCTAGAGTCAAGCTTCTGGGTTTGATCCCCGGCTCCCCCATCTGCTAGCTGTGTAACTCTGGGCAAGTTAGTTCACCTGCTTATATTCCACTTTCTTTGTCTTAACAAAAAGGATATTAATAAAGTCTACTAGTATTTTGAGGATCAAATTAAATAAGGCATCTCAATTAGGAAAATCCTCAAGAGTCAGGAAGTTCAAGTGTTAGCCATTATTGTTATTATGTTTATCTCATTATTGCTAAACTTAGAAATAAAAAAAAATTGTCATGGTCAACCAAAATGATTTATACACCTACCCTGCAAAGTGAAAAAAGAAAAGCCTCCTTTCTTACCATTGCTGCACAAGACCAAAAAGAGCCTGTTATTGTACATGGCTATCATTGCTGTGCTGACATAAAGCATCCACTGTCTTTTTAAAGTATTATGCAGTAGGAAAATGTGTGTATACGTGTGTGCCTTTACTGCTAGCCACTTTGAACATTAACTGTGTACTAACGTTCTGCAGGGGAACAAAGGAAATCGCTTTCTGTGGCTGCTCATTCCCCTGGTTTATCCTCCTCAAAGGTCTTTGCATCTGCATTCCTTCCTATCATAGCTTTCTTTTTCCTGATGGTCTTTAAAATCATTCTCTAAAAGACCCTACCGTAATGTCATTAGACTCCATTGCTGTGCAAGCTTTTCTCCTCTTCCCTCGTGAAGTGTCCTGTGCTCCTTTGCACTATCACAGCATGATCGTCCCCTCAGCCACCTAAACTGAAAACCTTGGAGCTTGACTTTTCCTTACCAGCAAAAGAGCACATCAAATTTAAGCTAAACCCACTACCAAAATATATCTTAATATAAACCCCACCTGTTCCTTATCTACTACCCAGGAAGACTACTACTAAATTAAAATAAAAATTAAATACTTTTTGTTTCTTGAAATACTGCAATAATTTTCTAATTTTCCTATCTTTCAATATATGCCCCTTTTCATCTTTATTGTCCATTGTTTCAGCATGTTTGAGATTGGGTTCAATTTTATAATGAGTGAATTTAGATACTTGTATTCTCATTGCATCATTAAAATGCCTTGAGAATATATTAAAATTATGTATTTAATAACACAGTAACCTCTGATGATTAAGTTCTTTTATATACAAGAGTCACTATGGGTCAGCTCTCAAAGCACATTACCATTGCCCTTTCTTAATAACTTGATAGTAATATCAAATACAAAACTACTTAATTGTCAACTTTCCATTTGGACTTTAATTTTAAAAACAGAAAGAATTTTTAGCATAGCTAGTACTTTAACTGGATTTGACAGCCAGAAATATTTTCACTTCTGTATAAATGGAGACTACAATACAATATACCTTAAGTGCAAAATAGCATTAATGTACCTAAAGGTCCAGCACATGATGAGCTATGTCAAATCAGACACTTCCCTCCACATGAAGATAGTGCATTTCTCTTTGGTGAAACTTTTATTTCAAAGTTTAATTCCCAAGCAGATGCAAAAATTTAGAAAGGCTAATACTTCCCAAATGATGTAAATAAAGAGTTGTGGTGAAGGTGGTGGTTTACAAGTTGATAAGGAGTTTAGAGCTATTCTCCTGGACATAGTTTATCTCCTCACAAGCTAGAATCATTTATAGCAGCTGAAGTGCATTTGAATTCAACAGACTTCCTGGAACTCCAGAAGGGACTCATTACATATCTTTTCCAAAGTTAATGTCTTTTATTTGCATAAAAATACAATTCCATCACAGCTTCCAATCAGAGTAGGGGAGAGCACTGTGGCTGTCTAATCTAAAGATTTTCATATCTGAGGAGATCATGAGGATAGAATTGCACATTTATTGCTGACCTTTTACCTTTTATCATCGAATTATATGGTGTAAAAGAATGTATAAGCTTAGACAAAGACATCTTTTATAAAGACGCAAGGGCTTATCTGGAGGACAGATCTTGTGATATGTTTTGTAACAAAATATTACCAGCCTTTTCTTCAAAGAACATCTACACAGATGCAGAAGATGAAAAGTGGCTCCAAATGCTACCTTTTACATTTCTGTTGTACATAATGGCAAGAATTTCTCTTTTAGATAATTTTCTAAAGTTGGTAGTCACAATCCTTTGAACTTGCCTTTGCTCCCTACTTGTAGAAAGACAAAAAAGATGTAAACTGATGAGTTGAGAGATGAGCCAGGCAGTGCTTAGCCCCCTAGAGCAGGATGTATGTACTCAATCACGAGGAAGTGACAGGGAGATGAGGGTACTGTATTTATTTAAGGGTCTTTTATTGACAGGGTGACAATATGTCCATGTGTTATAGGGGAAAGAAACTCTCAACCTGAAAGATACCTGGGACAAGTCTGTGTTCTCTAAAATCAAAGAATGAATTTTAGGAACAATGGAGGTTAAGAGCAAAATATATTTAATGAAGAAAAGAAAGCTTCTGTCCAAGAGACAGAAGGGGGCTTGAATGGGTTGCCAAAGAACCTGTCTTTTCTAGGGATTGTTATAGAGCAAAACCAGAAAGTGAGGTAGGTCCAAGGTGGGAAACATGGGAACTTTCACATGAAGCAAGACAAAACTACAGTCAACCAATAAGATTGCAAGCATAATTGCTCAGGTAAAATTAATTACATTAGGATCCAATGGGGAAGCAAGTTATGTAGCAAGTGGGCATGAATACAGAACAGGGGCTCTTCCTATAGGGAGTTGCGTTAGTGACTCTTCCTGGCTTTTTGAAGGTGATAGATACCCATTTAGAATATAATCCCTAATGCTCATTCCTAGGGAGGTACAGGACTGCATTTGTTTGATCTGTTTGACTGACTGTAATACCTTTATCCAATTCAGCTGCCTACACTTGTTTGCCAGAAACAATGCTGTTTATTTTCCTGATACAATTATTAATACTGTCACCACCACAAGGCAGTCCAGACATTAGGAAAATTAGATATCAATCCTTCCAGTAGAAGGCTACATTTGAGGCAGTTTGTAGGTATCTAGTAACAGACAAAAGTCTTGTGGTGAACAAATAAAATCTTCTTGTCTAAAGATATACAAGCATGATCCTGGGCTACTCCAGGAGTCCCAAGCCCTTATACTTATAGAAAGCCCCTTAGTGCTGACACAGAAAATCAGCCAGGCCAATAGGGAGGGAAAGGCCAAAACAGATTGGAGGAAGGTTGAAAGGGTTTAGGATTTAGATTCTGTGGGTAACTGATTATCTGGTTAATGAGAGATATAGATTTTGTCTTATCACTACCTCAAAGGCTAGAAGACACAATGCAAGTGTACTTCCGTGAATTAGAATGCCATGTAGTGAATATATCGTTTTGATGAAATAACAGCCCTGGGTCCTGCACCTTGGTCATCTCCGCAGTTGACTTTATTCCAAAGATCTTCCCTGCTACATGTCTTCCCACCAAAGTTATTAAGTTCTGTAATCCCTAAGCCCTCACTCTAGGTCTGTGGTTAGACTCAAATCAATAAAATAATCTTCCCAAACAGAGCCCTCCCTCTGGTAACAGAAGCAGTAATAAAATATGAAGGCATGTAAGCCCTAGAAGTATAAGGCTTGAGGCTGTTTTATAAGGGCTATAGAAAGATGATTTTATGCTCAGATTCTTGAAATTATGAGCTGCTGTATAATGTATACAAAACACACAGAATTTGCAATCAAAAAATTTGGACTCAGAACCTATGTACTGACTCAATGAACTGAATTCAGTTTCTTACCTCTGAACGTCACCTTCTCAGACAGAAAATGCAGATGATAATCATACTAATTTCATAGAGTTATTTTTAGGTTCCAATGAATTAAAGTATAACCATGGTGAAATGCTCACATTAAAACTAGTTGCTAGGGCCCCCCATCCTCTTCCCTCCATTTCTGAAATTCTTCAAGTTGAGAGACAGGCTTCAGTGGCCTCAGAGATATTTCTTTCTTCTCTTGCTCATTTATTTTCTTTATCATTACTGCCAGATGGGTAAGAAGAAAAGTGGGCATGTCAGTACACACAACTTTTTTACAACATTCAATTCATTTTGTTACTGAATCCAGTTCACTCTCTTCTTGATTTATAAATAATATAATTAATAGCACTTGTCTAAACACTGTGCTTCTTAGCAATTTGTTTTATTACCATGAGGAAGGAATCGTACTTTATTTTTATCTCCTTCCTAAGAGCAAAGATTTGTCACATAACCAAATGAAACTATAATGGCTTTGCAGTTGGAAGGAATCACATGTTTTCTGAGGAGAAACGAGTCACTGTTCTCAAAGGTACTGGGAACAAGGGCATTGTCTGTCACCTTACATGATTATCTGGACCATATTTCATTTAAAGTGACACAGACATCTCTATATGAGTTCTACAGTCCTCTTATTCTCCACTCCAGAAATATTTTATTTTTCTCAACATTGGAAACATTCACAGTGGAGAATATGAATTTTTAAATTAAAACAATGAATTTAGGACTGGAACTAAAAGAACTCAAATGTCAGTTCAATACCTCAAGAGACAGAAAAGAAGTCCAAGATACTAATCTTTAGGAGGCAAAAACAAAATTCCATATCACGACTTTATTTCTACACCATTACATTCAATGCCTTAACTTCTGCAGGAGTTGGTAATCTGTGTTAAGAAATCAGACATCAATCTCTCAGATTAGTTCTTAATCACTTTCTTAAAAGAATCAAACTCTTAATATTTATTGTCTTTTTACCTTTCACAAATCCAGCAAGAATTTGGAAAAAAAATCTATTTTAATATTTCACTAATTTTAGGGTTTTTTGTTTTGTTTTTTTGTTTGTTTGTTTGTTTGTTTTAACTGGGGATTGAACTCAGGCCCTTGCGCTTGCCAGGGAAGCACTTATTCCACTGAGCCATCTCCCCGGCCCTTGGAATTTTTTTTTTTTTCCAGAACCGGGGATTGAACTCAGGTCCCTGAACTTGCCAGGCAAGCACTTATTCCACTGAGCCATCTCCCGGGCCCATATTTCACTAATTTTATAATCACTAGGATAGTGACACAGTTACACAACTACTAGTGGTTAGATCCCAAAATAATCCCCATGAGTAATTTTTTACATCATTTTCTGCCTTAGCTACCATTAATAGAATCACAAAATATCTAAAATTTAAATTTTATTATAATCAATTGTAGTTATTCAAAATATATATGAAGCAATATTACACTACCAGAATATAACTAACCATAATAAGATTTTGAAATAAATTTAAACTGGAGTCAACAAAAAATACATGTACTGTACGCTGTGTAGTTTTATATTCATTGTCACTCGTCTATTTAACAAATACATACTAACCATTGACTTTGCCACATACCATTTTTTATAATTAGGGTATCTCAGTTAACCAAAGTTCTACAATGAAGGAGACAGTAAAGAATATATATATATATATATATATATATTATATATAAAGATGCATATATTATCTCAAGAGTTAGTATGTTTACAAGTGAAAATGAAAACAAAGATCAAATTATAAGATAACACAATGGTACACAAATATTCACAACTTCTGCCAACATATTTTTCAGCAGAAAATAGCAAATGCTTAAAAATCACTAGAAACACCATTCGCTTCTTTTCCATACCCACAAGCTTTGAGAGTAGTAAACGTTCTGCTTTTCTTGACATCCTTTAAATATACTCATCGTTGGAATAATAAAATATACAGCCATGAAAGAATGAGGGAAAAAAACCATGTATCATCTGAAATCTGATGGTAACTGCTTACTTCCAAAGGTGATGTCATATCATTCAAATCAATAAACTTGTCTTCTGACACCATACTCTGAAAACAATATCTGTAATTACTCTGGGAAAAGCAGCAGCTGCATCAGAACAGCTGTCAATCTAGTGTGGAACCAATTTATTTCAGTTGATGCCATAACTATGATAGGTTCAATAATGTTCCAACATAGCTGTACAATCACGTTTATTTGTAGGTCACTGTGGCTTTCATTTCAGAAGAACATTTTGTTTTACATGTCTCTAACGACCGCGTTGTTGGGAGGGGTGGGGAGCACCAACATCCAGACAACATCAGCCGCTAAAGCAGGACTCTAAGCAACAGGCACGGTCTCAATTTCTCTGCAAACCTGCTTTTGTCTCTTATTTGGAATTCAATTTAAAAAACATTAATTGAATACCTCCTAAATGCCAGCATTTTTGCAAGGAACCATCTCTTAAAAGGGTTTACAAATGCAGATGTAAATCTGAATGACGGCTGCAATGGACGATATATACTAGTTATTTTGAACTATATTGTAATCTGGCAGTTGTCACTTAGCATTATGTGGATCTCAGAGATATGTCACCACAAGCTTCCTGAGCCAGTGTTCTTCAGCTGCTTAATTTTCCTGTTTTAAATCACACTTATAAATTTCAAATTTCCAACAGGCCAGCATGGCTGCAGAAAGGGTATGCTCAGATGCAGGCAGGGAGGCAAGGCACACCTTTGGGGAGGAAAACCCTTAATAGTTCTGCAGGATGGGGTAGAGGAGGAAGAGCTTTGAGAAAAGAACTGGATGGTGGTCTGGGAAGAACGGGGCCATCTAACAAAGTCTAGGCTCCCGTTCTTCCTACCACGGACATGATTGCAGAATAATGTATTTAAATACATGAAATAAAATAAATACCATCATAAAGAAAATGAAGTACAAAAAGCAACATTTTATCCACAGAAAGGAGCTGCTATTATAATGCATTATGTAGAGAGGTAGAAATATGTCTAATCACACCTATAATTTTAGGTAGTATAGATTAGAAATGATGCTTAGAAATACCTGCAAGTTGCAATGTGGTGCAAAGGCATCTGTGATTTCTGTTGACGACAGTGCCACAGATGCCATCAACACAGTGGCTTTTTGCCCTCACTCATAATTGAAGGATATGCTAAATTTCATATTCATAACATGTGTTATATTTTTCTGATTATAAAACACACTGTGCTCCTGCCTTCGGATACTAGCCCACGGTGCCGACCTAATCCTACCAATGCTAGTGTCATTCAGCAATTTAATTTCCCGGTGCCTCACAAAGCAACATCTTATCAACCTCACACATTTCACACAGTAGCATAAACCTCATTACACCCTCCAAAGTTGCCTGTCACTGGTACTACTGGGCTCATGATAATGTGCACTTGGATAAATAGTTCTATTTACCCGGTCTTGGGCCTGATAAATGCACCACCATTAACTGTCATTTTCAAAACCACGGAAATCACATAATACTTATCATTACTGCAGCCTGCTGGAAACACAAAAAATATAAACTAGAGCACCAAGACAACCCTATGAAGGTATACAGCACTCACATTGTTTACAAAATCAAGATATTATCAGAGAATCAATTGGTTGACAACAACAAAAACACTTAAACTACAGGAAACTCTGAATTCTATGATTCCAGGAGACCTGTCAAAAGAGAAAAAAAATCAGGAAAGCTATACCAATAAAGGCAGAACATCTATTGGAATGCAGACAGACAGGCTGTCTTCATAACAGCTCAAATAAAAGCAAGCCATGCTGTTTGATTCATATGTTGGTATAGAATCATGCAGCATTCAGTTTCTAGAATGATTTCATCTATGACACCTACAAGAAACAGGTATCAAATGACAAAGTAGTGTCATTTGCCAGTTGAAAGAAAAAGAAGTGAACATACACTGCACATTTGAGCCATCTTCGATGCATTCAGGGTGTTAGCAAGATGCCAGCCATGTGAAGTCAGCAACTTTGATGCCAACAGCCTCAGTGCTATGCAGAAAATACTGCCTCCAAAGGCAAAACTGAGAATTCCTTTTGAGCATCTGGAAAGGAACAGGGATTTCTACAAGACTAAGATACGGGGAAGGAGATTCAGGAAACAGAAAGAGGGGAAGGTGTGGCATCCAGAGTGCCTAGGACAACCGCACTCAAAGACCAGGCAAAACCCAGCTGTGTGACAGCCCAAGCACATTGGTGCCTTGGCCTTGGAGTCCCTGACACCCTAAGGTGATGTTCACATACAAAAGAAGACAGAATTTCCAACTCTCTTCATGGGTACGAAGAATGTAGCCATTGTCTTTCCTCCCTTTTGCTTCCCCACCCCCATTTCCTCACTTCTCAATCACCCAATTCTTAAAACCTTTTTATTGGAAATCTGAAAATGTTCTACACTTACTTCTACCTATTTAAGCTGCCTGATGTATTTTGAAGTCATTTTAATTAAAAGAAAGTTACACCATATTTGGATGACAAAATCTGAATATTAAAAAGGTAACAGAAAATACACAAAGTAAGGAGACTTCAACTAAATCTCAAATAATAGCTTAGGGGCTGGGGAGATGGCTCAGTGGAATAAGTACTTCCCTGGCAAGCGCAAGGACCTGAGTTCAATCCCCAGTTCCACAAAAAAAATAAATAAATATATAAAAATAAAAAAATAAAATAATAGCTTAAAAGTCTTCATCAGGTGATTTCTTGGTAATATGTTACTCACAAAGTTCTTCTGGCTGTTAAATTACACTATTGATGCATTTTTTATTTCAAATTTTGGCTTTTTCGACTTCAGTTTTTTGTATCCATTCCCTAGTGTCTTGGAGCTGAAGTAACTCCCTTCTGAGTCAAATTTCCTCTCAGATATGCGCACAGTTATTGTATGTCTCAAGATTTCTGAGTTGAAATTAATTTTTAATGTATGTGCAATTATGTGAATCATTAAGATTGCAAAGATAATATAAACAAAGTAAAACAAAAAGAATGAAGAAGTTATGAGCTCATTAACCTCAACGGAGACCAGTGAACTCCATCTTATTTCCTAAGCGTGAGCCTCACAGATCCCATCTTCCTGCTGCTTGCTTAATAAACTGTGAACGGAGACAGACGCGGGGAAGAGCTCGCAGCTATTGCAGCTGTTGAATCTGCACTGGCACCCTGGTCCAGTCAGCCTTGGGGTCATTGACATCTTCCAGGAAAGGAGAACACCCAGGAATGTCCTAGAGAGAGAAATTAGCACAACCCAGAAATACCGCAAGCAGTGTGCTTTAAAATCCATGCAAACAATTGTAAAACAAACAAAATTTTCTAAAACGGAAATACTGTACCTGATACCATGAATTATTAAAAAAATGAAGAAAATGTTCTTTTCCAGAAGAAAATAGAAATGACAGTTTTAATTTGGATTATAAAATCATTGCAGGAGATGTTCTAGGAACAATTAGCATGTCTTGAGGGAGCAGGGTTTATAATGGATTTTCATTTTTAAAAAATAATTGCACCTTTTCTCATGAGTTATCTATCTCTATCCTAAGAACATCATCTTTGGTTACATGTCTTACTTGCACAATAAAACAGATGGTACCATGGTACCACGGTATCTCGAGAGAGGTACCACACTCAAAAAGAAGTTTTAAGAATCACATTTTTGTGTCCTATCAGGAGGTTAGCACATCCCAGATAGTCACACCTTCTAAAGTCCAGGTCTTGCAATGAAATTTATACAATGCAGAGTCATGGTTGATAAGAGATGCATGAATACAATATTTAAGACCTAATTTGTGGGGTTTGAAATGTACCTCAGTGGTAGAGAATGCACTCAGTAAGTTTCTTATGGCTGGGAAAAAATACATGGTACCTACAAACAAGTTAAAGGAGTAAAGATTTATCTTATTTCAAGCCTTGTAAAAGTTTCAGTCCATAGTCCACTGTCTCCAAGCCAGGGCAACAGGGCAGAAGGTCATAGCAGATAAGAAACAGCCATGGCAGAGGAGTCAGTAAGCAGCAGGGTCTTCCTTCTTCTTTCCCTTTTATTCCATCCGGGCAACAAGCCTAGTGGTTGATACCACTCACACCCAGAATGTGTCTTCCCACTCAGTAAATTTTCATGCACACCCAGAACTATGCTTAATCAATCACTGAACTAATCTGGGATCACACACCCATAATCCAGTCACTCCCCAGTGTCCACTTATAAGCACATGAGGCTCTCTGGGGACATCTAGACATAAGCCATAACAACCTGTACAAGGTTCTGGGTTCAATCTCTAGCACAAAAGCAAGGAGAAGAAGGGAAAGAGAAGGAAAAAGAGGAAGAAAGATGTGGAGAAGGAGAAAAAAGAAAGAAGTACTTTTTGTAATCTATCAAGATTTGTACAGTTTTCTTACTACCAACTGGTTTAACACTATGCTGATTACTATAGATTCCAAAAGCTAAAAGCAGGACCAGTAAGCTCATGCTGTTAGATTCAAATACAAATAATTCCTACTTCTATCCCAGATTCCCAAGATACTTCATTCTTGGCCCAAGAGAGTTTAAAGAGATAGAATGGAGCCAGCATTACAGGACACAGAGTCAGTGGCTTTAGAATTGATTAACCTTTGTGGAAAACACAAAAAAAAAAAGTATTCTCTATCTTTAACATTGGTAGTTCGAGTTAACCAACTATCTTAAGTGTTTATTTTTCCTTGTCAACCAGAAAAGGGAAAGTCTTTTTTACAAACATTAGAGGATTATTAGCAATAGTTCGTAAAGCTGCTTGATATGGAGACTATTAGAGAAGAAAATAGCATCAGGAGAGAAGAGTGGGAACAGTAAGGAAGGGTAATATGGGTCCAGAAATGATCAGAGATTCTTACATAAATATGCAAAATGCCACAGTAAAACCCATTACACTATAATTAATGTGCACTAATGAAAGAAGACAAGTTTCATGAACTTGTGCCAGCAACTGCCCCTCTCTGTGGCATGCCCAGGACAATCCTTTGGGAGGCTCACTGTAGACCTCTGCTTAAGGCTTTCGGAAATTTCAGCTCAAGGACCTGCCTGTGTCCTAACAGCACTGCCTAGGATGCAGGCTTTTGCCCTATGCATGCTCACCTGCTACTCTACTGATACTCTCCAGCATGATATAGAATCCTGCCACATTCGTGCTCAAAGAATACTTCTGTTCTATACCTAATGATTTCTATCCTCATTGGTTTAGGTCTTCAAAGAAAATATCAGAATCATACCCAATCTCCAATTTGCCTCCAGCCACATCTCTACTCTCAGGAAACAGGAAGAAAGACAATCTAAATGAATGAGAAGCAAAGCAAGAAGGCAAAGATAAAAAGTAAATTTTAAATTAATCTGTTGTGTCTTCTCCCACCCTATGTTACAAGGGCACTACAGTAGACAGAACTTCTGTGCCTTTCCCCCAAGGTTCCATACTCTAATCACTAGTACCTGTGGATATGACTGAGTACTGCTTGCACGTCATATGACATGGCATAACTTCCTTTAAGAAAGATCATTCAGGCTCTCTGCTCCTGCAAGCCCACCCACAGCAGTTCTTCCTGTGCAGCCATCAGCCATCCAGACAAGATGGTGAAGGTTGGAGTGAATGGATTTGGCCATATTGGACACCTAGTCACCAGGGCTGCTTTTTGCTCTGGCAAGGCGAATGTTGTGGCCATCAATGACCCCTTCATTGACCTCAACTACATGGTCACATGTTCCAGTACAATTACGCCCATGGCAGGTTCCCTGGCACAGTTAAGGCTGAGAATGGCAAGCTCGTCATCAATGGAAAACCCATCACCATCTTCCAACAGTGAGATCCCACCAACATCAAGTGGGGTGGTACTGGTGCTGAGTGCATGGTGGAGACCACTGGTGTCTTCACCACCATGGAGAAGGCCAGGGCGCACCTGAAGGGTGGTGCCAAAATGGTCATCATCTCTGCCCCTTCCACCGATGCCCCCATGTTTGTGATGGCTGTTAATAATGAGAAGATTGTCAGAAATGCTTCCTGTACCACCAACTGCTTAGCTTCACTGGCCAAGGTCATCCATGAAAACTTTGGCATCGTGGAAGGACTCGTGACCACAGCCCATGCCATTACTGCCACCCAGAAGACTGTGACAGCCGTGGGGCTTCCCATAACATCATCCCTGCATCGACTGGCACTGCCAGGGCCATGGGAAAGGTCATCCTGGAGCCGAATGGGAAGCTCACAGGCATGGCCTTCCATGTGCCCACTCCCAACATTCAGTGGCAGATCTGACCTGCCACCTGGAGAAAGCGGCTAATTATGATGACATCAAGAAGGTGGTGAAGTGGGCATCAGATGGTCCCCTCAAAGGCATCCTGGGCTACACCAAGGTTGTGTCTTGCAACTTCAGCAGTGACACCCACTCTTCCATCTTTGATGCTGGGGCCGGCATCACCCTGAATGACCACTTTCTCAAGCTCATTTCCTGGTATCACAATGAGTTCGGCTACAGAAACAGGATGGTGGACCTCATGATCCACATAGCCTCCAAGGAGTAAGTGGCTCCACCACCATAGCCCAGTGACACCAGAGGGACAGAGAGGCCATGCTGTAGAAAACAGTGCCCAGCTCGGCTCCAACACTGAAAATCTCCCCTCACAGTTTCCATCTCCGTCCCCTAGAAGGGGAGGGGCCTTGGGAGCCCTGGCTTGCTGCCATTGCACACCATCAATGAAGCCCCTGGGACTGCTGGTCCCAGCCCAGGAGCAGCGTGGGTGAGACCCTCTTCCACCCCCTTGGGACGCCCCCCCACCATTGCGCAGCATCTCACCCAACCTGCCGCCAAGTAGGAATTTCTGCCACGTTCCGAGAACCCATAGACCCAATCTGAGCCCAGACCCGGTGAGTGTGTGGGAGAGCTGCCTCTCCCACCTACTCCACCTTGTCCCCTCCAGGCTCATCTCAGGCCTGGCATGCAGGCCTGGGGTATAACCCTGCAGCTGCAATCAGTGCAGAGAGTGTAGAGGATAGAACCACCCAGCTAGTCCAGAAGCAGAAAGTCTTGCCAGAGGGTCACAACAGGATCACCCTCAAGGGCAGTAACAGGAAGGAGCTGAACACAGCAGCCAGACCCAAGCCAGGAATGGCTGGATAAATCCAAACTTTGTAGATCTGCACCTGAACTTCAGTACGTGCGAAGGTTATAACTACAATGAAGATCTACAACAAAGGTCAGAAGACAGTGCTATACAAAATGATGAGAAGGAACAAAATGCAACCTCAGAACCCAAGCCCACCCATAACAAGTGCAGAGGACACTAACACAGAACAAATTGGGAATCACAAAGCTGAAAGCAATGAATCAACAGTTTCTGAAATAAAGAAACAGCTGTAGAAATGTATAGAGGAACTCACATTGGAAATAAAAAAAAGAAATCCCTGAATTAATAACATCTGCAGTAAAGAATGAAATGCAGAAACATATGGAGAGAACCCAATGCCCAACCAGAACAAGTGCAGAGGACACTAGCTCGGCTCAAATGCATGAATTAAGAGCGTCAATAATAAATAAGCAACAGCAGAAAGTTATAGAGGAACTCAAAATGCAATTCTTTTTCTGAAATAAAAAAAGAATTCTCAGAACTCATAGCACCTGAAGAAGCAACTACAGAAACATACAGAGGAAACCCAATCTGAAAAAAGCACTGCAGTAAAAGAATTTATAACTCATTCTAAAGAAGACATTGAAAAAAAATAGAGGAGATTAGAAAAATGACAGAATCCTTGAATGAGCAATACAGGAAACAAATAGATCACATGAAGCAGAGTCAAAAAGATAGAGAGGAAGTTAAAATCTCAATCACAAGCTTGCAAAACCGTACAAGTGAAAATGAAGACACAGTTTCAGATCACGAAGATGCTGGTGCAGCTAGTGAAAAGGTAAGAAAGGATCTCTTAAAAACAACGAGGATGCAGGAAAGAATAATCCATTACCTGCAAGATGATGCAAAGATGAACAATGTGAGACTAATAGGCATCGATGAGAAAGAAGGAGTCAA
>NW_004524678.1:5968721-5981338 GCF_000260255.1 Octodon degus | reverse complement strand
ATTTCTGACATTGCCAGTCAAGCGGAAGACCCAATACTATTATGGGCTGCTGGACTCTTTTAGAATATTTTGCTGACTTTACACATGTATAATATTCAAATAACAGTACTTAACAACAAAAAGGGGATGCAGATGAATGTCCATTTTTATCTGTGTATTCAAATGGCTAGGATGGATATACAGTTGCATTCTCTTAATGAATAGAGGGATTTGTTCTAATGGTGTTTGTAAGTAGTATATCATGTCTGCATCTTGTACAGCAATTAACCACTAGGAAGAATGTATACAATGTGTTAATTATTGAAACTGTCCTACCAGTTTGGTTTTAAACTATCTCATTGCTATTTGTTTCTCAATAAATTTATGGAAAAAAAAGTCCACTGTACCCAGCAAAAAAAGAAAAAGAAAGATCATTCAAAGGAGGCTTATCCAACCAGATCAATGTACAAAAGCAATGAGACTTATTTGGCTGGTAGTAGAGAGGAAAGTAGAAAAGAAGCCTGAGACATTTAATGTATGAGAAAGACAAACATAGGCACTGTTTGAAGAGGTTTGGGACTCTGGGAGAGAAATCCTGGCAGAGACAGCAAAGGTACTGGACCCTCAGGCCTGCACCACAAGTAACTAGAAGGTTGAGTGGACATTTGAGTGAACTTGAAATGAAATTCTTCCTCAGAGTTTATACATTAGACCCCAGAGAGCCAAGAATTATTTTTGGACTTGTAAGTCAATAAACCACCTGGACCGCTGACCTGCATAATTGGGAGCTACATTTATATCACCTTAATCAACTATTTTGTTATATACCAATAAAATTCCTAATAGAACCTCCTTCCCTGCACCCAAGACATGCCTGTGAATAAAGTTCACAAGTTTTCTAAGTACTATAAATGTTTCTTTGAGAACCATTTCCCTTAAAATGATCAGTTAACTAACAGAGGCTGCTGCCCTTATCCTTCTTAGAGTACTAAAATGATGCCATTTTAATTAAAGAATTTAATTAAATGTAATTCATACTTATGACGGCTATGGGCTTGTGCCTTTCTAACTCTCCTATATGCACTTTCCATTTATCCTCATTTGGACTGAAACAAAAATGGCAGCTTAACTTGCTTTACCTAATAACCTACCTTGGCAAAAAGAGTCAGATTTTCTCCATTATTAGGAAATAGTCTGCTCTATGCTTAGATATCATAGGGCTTGCTTGTCGTTAACAGTACATACAGTAGGAATTATAAAATAAAAATCATTTTTTATCAATGGGCACACTCATCAATTACATTTGGTTTTGAAAATTC
This sequence comes from Octodon degus, assembly GCF_000260255.1. Classification (NCBI taxonomy): domain Eukaryota; kingdom Metazoa; phylum Chordata; class Mammalia; order Rodentia; family Octodontidae; genus Octodon; species Octodon degus. Next base: position 5,980,040 of record NW_004524678.1, on the reverse strand, counting down.
AAATTAGAAGGCCAGCCAGATAGCTCAACTGATTAAAGTGTCTGCTTAGGCAGATGCAGGCACCGGGCATGCTGTGCTGGCCAAGCCTCCAGAGCTTGGTGAGACACTGATTGAGACTGGGTGTGGTGGCATGCAACTGTAATCCCAGTGCTTAAAAGGCTGAAAATAGGAGAATCACTACAAGCCTGGTGTATGTAATAGACTCTGTAGACACTGTCCTAGATACATAAAAATTTAAAAAACAGGAGGATAACTACAAGTCTGATCTGTGTATTGAGACCCTGAAGACCCTATACCAAATACATTAAAAAGAATGAAAAAGAACAAAGAATAAAATTCAAATCAGAAAATTTCTTATTTCCTTAATAGTATAATTCAATAAATAAATGATCAAAACTTCATTTAAACTTTGGATATTGTTAAAGCCACTGTATTTCATTCAGTTTTATATGTATATTTTCTTCTTATTTAATTGTTCTGAAAAATCTAAGAATTTTTCAGTGTGAAATTTACTATTGCTGTTGATTCTGAATTTTAACCAACAAAAAAGTAAAAGGGTCAAAATATCTGTTTCCATCTTAAGTCACCAATACCCACTTAGAGTTCTTAAGCTCCTTTTGACAAGATTTTCAGCTTTCACCTCCTGAAAAGAACTAGTATTTGGAAGGAAGCACTTTATTCAAGGAAGTTTGAAAAGCTTCACAACTTATGTGCTATAACATAGAAACACACAAAAGCCTTAACGTACAGTGTAAATGCTTTTTGCTTCTGGAAATGTTGCTTCTATATAACTCTAAGTCCTTCCTGTCAGTTTGTCAGCAATAAAAGCATTGCAGGCTGTGTTCACTAAAGTTTTGATCTTTAAAAAATATCTTCTTGAGGTTCAGGCAGTGTTCCATTACATGATTTTTCCATGTGGGCACCAGCTTAGATCCTCTGAAAGCAGCTGTAATTGTCCTTGTCAGGTAGCTGGCAATGAAGTGGTGTATATAATAAAGACTAAGTGTCTAACTGTGTCTTTCCTAGTGAATGAGGCTGGCCAGTTCCCTTATTACCTTACTAAAGGTTGAAAGACAACTTCCTTTGATCCCATTTCTGTACAAGAGTTTGTGACTCATGTTTACATGTCAGCAGTCTTTTCAAGATTCCAATTGCAGGAAACAGGAATAAGGGAACAGTTCTGAAGAAGGGAGAAGAACAAATAATTGGGAGAATGTTACCAAGTTAATCTACACTTTCCACCTCATGCAGTTGAGTACTCAATCGCACAAGTTGTCTCCACAATTCTATCTGCAGGAAGGAAGCAGTTTTACTGCTTCTCCTAATAGACCATTGGGACAAGAAAGTGTTAATAGCATTACTTATAGCCTTGTTGGCCCTGTGGGACAGCAGGGCTACACTACAAGGAGCAATCTGGCAGTTTCCAGAAAGCTATACCCCAAGGCTGCAGTGGCAGCATTCTCACTGGTCTGTCCCACTCATAAGGGTGGGGCAGGGTACCAATGCAATCTCATATATTCCTCATCTTCCTATCAGCAGCTGCTAAGGCTGGACCAAGGCAGCCATTGCACATGGCTGCTCCAGCAGCAATGAAATTCCATTGAAAGAGGTGAGAAGTTTTTTGCATGATGTTTGAGGAAAGATGATGTCAGGTTATGTCAATGAGCATCACTAGAACTTGGTCTTGTAAGCCAAGATGCTACCTAGGCCTCTGAACTACCCACCTCTGCACCTGCACAGTTGAACACCTGTCCCCAAATAATGCAACAGTAGAGTTCAGTGAGATTCTCTCTAATGAGGATCAACACCACTCCTTTGAGATCTGTAACAGTTCTTAGTAGTTTCAAGCAATGTTTTCCAAGATCCATCTATAACTCTAAGTGGAAAATCTTGGACAAAGAAAACAGAAGTTTCCTTTAACCAATCCAATATAGTTCATCTTTTGTGTACTCAGATTTTTCTCACACCCTTCTCTAAAAATTGACCTGGCTTATCTTCTGACAAGGCAGCCACTTGTAAAGGGTGTCTAATTTCAGTTACACATACCAAAAGCACACAGCTTGTGACTGAAACTCACTGTTTCGCTCCCACTAACCATTCTGTGATTCCCTCATCTTTAACCAGGTCTGGGCTGTCCATCTGCTGAGGGGATTCAGACCTTTTTCACTAGGTCTAAGTCTTCAGCTGCCTTGACTTTGTCAGACCATGACTGTTGCTATTGTCCATTTACAGATACTAACGTACACAGAAGCACCAAAACATAAAAACATCACTTTTTCCTCCTTCCATCACATATCACATATGTAAGAGGAGTATACATATAGAAGAGAGAGGTGGAAAGCAACTGTAAAGATGAATTCATCACATTGCATAGTGCCCCCATCCTCACCAACACAAACAGCTTCAAGCACAAAGATTGTATTTCTGAAATTAAGAATGCCATAAAAATTTCTGTCACTTGTAATACCATTGATGAACCTAGAAAACTTTGTGTTAAGTACAATAAGCTAAGCACAGAGAAACAAACACTGTATAATCTGATATGTGCAAACTAAACATGTTGAATTCCTAAAAGTAGAAAAGCAATTACCAGAGACTAGAGAGGAATAGAAGAAGAGGTAAATGGGTGATGTTGCTGAGTGGGTACAATGTTATAATTAGGCAGGAGTAGTAAATCCTATTGCACAGAAGGATTACTATAGTTAATAATAATGTATATTTCAAGTGAGCTAAAAGAGTAGATTTTGAATTTTAATATCACAATGATTTTTGAGATAATAGATATGATAATGATCTGAGTTGATCAGTATGCAATATATGCATCAAAACATTAGATTGCAGCTCCAAAATATGTATAATTATCTTTTGTTGATTTAAAATAAAATCTTTAAAAATAATAAAAAGGATATTCAATCCAGATGCACAATTGACTCACAAATCAAACACATGCATACAGTTAATTAACTGTGAGCAATTTTTCTCTAACAGCCAATACAGCCTAGTTATAGAAAGAAAGATCCTGGTTGGGATAACAATAGCCAAGAAATACTGGATGTTACAAAAAAATACTTGCATTGAAGCCAAGGCACATCTGCTGTTACAACCAATTCTGTTCTGAGGCAAAGACTCAACTTAGCACATCTTAACAAAGGAAATGACTGTAGTTCTACAGAAATGCAGATTATTCTCATATTAATCATTATGGGTAGTGAGAATGTTCTTTGCCTATTTACTTTGGTATTTTTTGCATTTCATTAAGTAGAATAAAATTATACATTTTATAATAAATTTGTGGAACACCTAATGGTACACTTGGAAATATCTTGGTAGACTTGATGCCTTGGTGAGGACAGACTGGATGAAAGAGAAAGATGAGCAGGAGTAGAAGAAAAATAAAAGCCCCTTTCAGCAAACTAAGACAGATTGTCCACAAGTAGCTAACTATCAGTATACCAGTAGCTGCTTTTATGTAAAATGCTAATCCAAAATCCAACAGGTCTGTTTTTCTTCTTTAACAATCAGAAGTGTTTCCATCTTGGGAGTTGTTCCTACACATTCCCATCTGACAATTCAATTTTTTGTATGGAAGAAGTCTTCAATCCAAGTGTGGATTTTGTTTTTGTTTGAGGAGGCTTTAAAACATTTTTTTTTAATTTTTAATTTTTATTAGTATGGGTTTGCAGTACAAAATGATTACGTTCCTCAAAAGGAGTCCATGCATGTAGTCCCTCCCCTACCCCTCCCCTATTATTCCCCTCCTTTCATCTCTTTGTCCTCTTATCTTTTGAAAATGATTTATCTCCCAATTTCCCATTTCATTTTATTTATCAACTTCAAATTTAAGCAGAGCACTGAGAAAGCCCAAAATCATTTAAGACAAATAATCTCAAAGGTAACCATTACCAAACAAAACATGCCACTGATTCTCCCAGAGACAAGAATTTTATCTGTGATGAGAATGCATGATAGGCCATCAGAGAAGAAGAAAAAAATAACTCGAGTAGCTAAAACAATTATACAGTGTAATGGTTTCACCATCATTGTTTCTCTGACTCACATCTGTGACTATATTGAATCTGCTACTAATTAAATAGGGGCACCATAGAAAATAAAACATCTGGACCAAAGTCATAGCTGAGATGCTAAACATGAACATTATTTGTCCCTCACACTTACCTTGCACCCAGTAAAGCTTTGTACAGGGGGGGCCAGCCAGACAGATTGGGCTGGCCAAATAACTCAGCAGATTAAAGCGCCTGCAAGCTGGCTCAGGGGCTGGAAGTTCAATAAGACCTGCCGCACCGGCCCTGCCACCGGGGCACACTGAGACAGTAATCAAGACTGGGCATGGTAGCATGTGCCTGTAATCTCAGCTCTTGGGAGGCTATAAACAGGTGGATCACTAGGAGTCTGATCTAGCAGTGAGACCTCGAACACCATGTAGACCCTTCCCTAAAATACAAAAAAGAAAAGAAAAGAAAAGAAAAGAAAAGAAAAGAAAAGAAAAGAAAAGAAAAGAAAGAGCTTTGTACAGGGATTTTTTTTCTTCTTAGTAAAATATCCAAGTGAAGATTATTCCTATAACTATCAGTGTTGTCCCTTTCCTATGATTGAATATAAACATATGGACACATGTCTTTAAATCAGTTCTGTTAAAATATTTCCTCCCAATGGTTTAGAAAATAAACACACTTCACATCTGTCTCTGGGGGAAATATTAAGCCTTTCTTTCATATCTGTAATTTCCTTACCTCTAATCCCTGTTATTTTAAAGTAATTTTTCTTGGCTATTTAATTAGTAGGTTGATGATACAAGTATCTCAAGGTACTGTATTTTCCTTAACTGGTCTGAAATCAACGTTACTTAGCACTAATAATTTAGAATGTTGTTGAGGTCTGTATTAATTTTCAAGGATAACATGCACACAAAAGCCAAACTGTTCAGTATAAAAAATAAAAAGCTAGTCATTATTCATTATTGTTCTATAAAAAGATTCAGAAAAGGAGAAGAGCTTGAAACATATCATTAAGGGAAGCAAATTCCTACAGGATTCATACTTCTCATGCAAATCACTCAATGTAATTACAAAATGCCAAAGTTCCCCAAAAAAATGATCCAGTTCTTCCCCTCCCTTCCACATTCAAAAATAAAGTGGACCTCTATTCCAGTCTTCTCCAATCAGGCTTTATAGGGTATAGCATTCATGTTCAGGGTTATAGCTGAATAACAGGTATTCTCTAGTCAGTGAAAATAAATAGGAAACCTAAACAATGACCTTATGCTGCATGCAGCACTCAACACCTCCATGCTAGGGTGAGGTATAGAGGAAGAATCAGACACAAATGGAATATATATTGTCTTCTTTTTCAAAGTAAGAAACCTCAAGACTAAGTAAAAGGACTAACTCAAACCTGAAATGCTAAGCTCCAAAGTATTCTAATAAGAAAGGGCAGTTTTCTTTGTGTTCTTTCTCATAGAAATATAATTACTAATGAATTTCAAATTATTTTTCCTTTGGATCACTAATTGGAAGAAATAATCAGATACGTTCATTTCTCTTTTAAATGTTATCTTTGTGACCTGATACTCTACATAGAAGACTCAAAAAACTTCACCAAAAGACTCCTAGAATTAGTAACTAAACTCAGCAGTGTAGCAAAATACAAAGTCAACACTCAAAAATCAATGGAATTCCTGTACATAAACAACAAACTCATAGAGACAGAAATTAGGGAAATACATTCTTCATAATAGCTTTAAAAAAAAAGAAATATTTAGGAATCAATCTAACAAAGGAAATAAAAGATCTATACAGTGAAAATTATAATACTCCAAAAAATAGATCCAATATTTCATCAAATGGAAAGATAGCCTCTGTTCATAGAAAGGAAGAAACAACATTGTGAAAATGGTCATGTGTCCAAAAAGGTTATACAGATTTAATACAGTTCTGACTAAAATACCATTAGTATACCTCACAGATCCAGAGAAAATATGCCTAAAATTCACCTGGAGCCAGAAGAGAACTAAACTAACAAAGGTAATCCTGGCTAATGAAGGCAAGGCAAGAGGCATTACAATCCATGACTTGAAATTATACTACAAAGCTACTGTGACAAAATCAGCATGTTACTGACAAAAAAAAAATAGACTTAACGATCAAGGGAATAGATTATAAGATACAGACACAACTCCAAACACACTCAGCCATCTTATCTTTGACAAAGGGGCTAAAAATGTTCACTGGAAGAAAGATAGCTTCTTCAATAAATGGTTCTGGAAATACTGGCTTTACACATGCCAAAAACCTAAAACCAGACCCATGCCTACCACCATGCACTAAACTAAAGTCAAAATGGATTAAAGATTTAAATATTAAGACAGAAACACTAACTCTACTGGAAAAAAGTAGGTAGAAATCTTGAAGATAAAAGCATAGGCAGAATTTACAAACAAAAACCAAATGTCATAGGAAATACTTCAAAGAATCAAAAATTGGGATCTCATCTTTTTAAAAAGATTTTCACATCAAAATAAATCACTAGCAGAGTGAAAAAATGAGCCTACAAACTATGGGGAAAAATTAGTCAACTGTCCCTCAGACAAAGGACTTCTCTCTAGAACATACAAAAAAAATTTAAATTTCAGCCCACAAAATTTAAAGACATAATCTAAGGGGGACATCTGAGATGAACATATACATCTCAGATGAAGAAACACAAATGGTAAATAAAGTAAAAAAATGTTCAGCACCATTGGTCATTCCAGAAATGCAAATTAAAACTACACTGAGATGCCATCTTACCCTAGAAATAATGACCATCATCAAGAATAACCAATAGCAAATGCTGGAGGGGCTGTGAAAGAAAACAAACTCTTCTCTATTCTTAGTGGGAGTGTAGACTAATTGTAATAGTAACTATCACTGTGGAAATCAGTATGGAGATTCCTCAAAACTCTAGGATTAGAGGTTCCCTTCAACCCATCTATTCCCCTGGTGGGTATTATCCAAACAGAAGAGAAAACATCATACCGCAGTGATATATTTACACACATGTTTATAGCAGCACAACTTGTAATAGCTAAATCTTGGAAACAACCATAATGTCCATCAACAAAAGAATGGATAAAAATGATGTGGTATTTTTATACAGTGGGATACTACTCATCTACAAAGAAAGATAAACTCAAGATATTTATATGTAAAATAGAGGCAAATAGAGACCATATTCATAAGTGAAATAAACCAGATTCACATGTGTAAGCATCACATGGTCTCCAAAGTATAAAAATCTGAAAGAGTAAATAAAATCCAAAAGGTATAATAGACATAGTATAAGGGGAAAAAAAAAACTGTTCAAAAGGGAAGGATAACCGGGATTGGGGGAAAATGAAAAGAAAGAAAGACAAAAAAATATGTATATAAACATATTTATATACATATTTGCTAAGATAATTGTGCTACTAACTTCTATTAGTTCATTGAAAGGAACGGTTAGGGCTTATATTGCTGGATCAATTTTGCATGTTGCTTCAGGTCATCTGAACAACTACTTCAAAGATAACAGTATGCAATATAATAACCATCGTTAATTCTGTATCATTTTTTCTCTCTCTAGAATAAAAATTTAAATATTTTTTAAAAACTAAAATGTTACCTTTGGCTTTCACCCCATTTATAAGGAGGTTTTGTGGTGGCAGATGTTGTTGTTTAGTCTGTTTTATCTGTGTGTTTCTCCTAAGAAAGAAAGAAAGTTTTGTAATATTTGATTTGAATACACCATACACTGGAGCACGCAAAAATCAGTATTTCAAGATGAAAGCAGAAAAAAAATGCTCTAGAATTAGCGGATAAATGTAGAGGATGCTGTATGGAGGATGCAGATAAAGAGCCAGATTCTTTGCCATTATATGGGGGAGAACTAGAGCATTCAGGATAAGAACAGAGATGCACCCATTCAGCCTTAGGAAGGAGATCCTGCCCTTTGGGACAACATGGATAAAGCTAGGGGACCTTATACTAAGTGATATAAGCCAGACACAGAAGGAAAAGTACTATATGTGAAATTTTTTAAGAAGTCAACCAAAAAGAAACAGACAGCAAAATGGCACTTTCCAAGCCCAGGGAATGGGAAGATATACATCAAATGTACCAAGTTAAATAGGTTGGATAAGTCCACAGATACAATGGACAACAAAAGGACTATTGTTGAGACTGTTGATTGTACCTTTGTACTTTACCAAGAAGGATTTTAGATATCCTTACCACAGAAAAGTAACAACATAAATGATCGGTATGCTGATTCACTTGAACGCAGCAATTTTTATGTGTAGGCATATTGAGACAAGTATGTGAAAACACACTGAACACCTTAAATATATACAATAAAAATGTTTCCAGAAGAAAAAGGAAAAGGGAGGGGGGAGGACAAAATGATTAATAGGTACAGAGTACAACTGGGTGGGAAGAAACTTTAAGTGGTATCTCACAAAAGGATAACTATGGGTGACAATAAATTGAATATTTCAAAATAGCTGGTAGAAATGTTTAATGTTCCCAAAAGAAGCAGATGAAATATATCTGAAGTGACAGATACTCCAATTACCCAGATTGGATCATTGCATGTTGTATACATGTATAAAAATTCTGTACTATACCCAGAAATATACCCCAGAAATAATTAGTATATACCAATTAAAATTAAAATATATTTTTAAAAATAGAGAATAAATAAGGGAAAGTTGACTGACTAGAAACAGGTGCCTTGGGGTGAGCTGGGGTCAGATCTGCCAGCTGGTCACTTCAGCTTTCCTACCATCTGAGGCCATGACCACCACTGGCACCTGCAGGCTACTGCTTTTCATGTGGAATTTCAAGGCCTGCCTGACCATGGTCTCCATTTCTCTCCTTATTTCTTGGCTCCAAGTCACTGTTTGCTCAGTGTTCTTCCTCCTTCCCTGTTATCCTTGGCAGTACTTTGCCTTTCCACAGTCAACTCCCTCAGAGGGAGTTTTCACACATGGGTGTTGCTGCCCACTTCCCTGGCCACACTCCTATCTCTGCACCAACTGGAAATTAAGGGTCTATCCAATGCTCAGCAAAGGCCTGCCTGCTTTTATAATCCAAGATCCTTTCAAGCTGTGCACCTTCCCTCATCCTTTCCAAGTGGCCCTTTCAGTCCTGTGGTTTCCCCTCTTCAGTCAACATGGTGATTTGGGACATAGAGTATTTCTGTCACTTCCCAACCAGTACCTTGTCCTCCCAAAACTCAATGGGAGGGGACCAGATACCCGTGCCCCACAGATTATTTTTTCTCAGCTCATCTCCCAGTATGCCATTTTGCTCAAGACAAAAGCTGACAGAGAGAAGAAAGAGTAGAAGTTCAAGTTAAAGGAAAAATCTCTGAGAAGTTGCCAATTCCTGCTCTCAGAGTGGCTCTGACTTCAGAGCATGTGTTAGCATAGCAACTGTTCAGCTTGCAAGCTGTATTGCAACAGAAACATTCAGGGAAACTGCTGTACACAATAAAATTTCATGTACAGTAAGTTTACGGACTTTGTGCTTGCATACTCAAGAATCATTTTAAAACAGTGTAGGTGGGTACATAGTTTGGAAACAATAGGGAAAGAGGAAAATCAGTAAGTAGAGTTGCAGAAAGAAAATAACAAAGAAAGAGAGAAATACAAATAGAGACACCGATAGAGAAAGAGAGAGAGAGAGAGAGAGAGAGAGAGAGAGAGAGAGAGCCCTAAAGAATCTCAACAAGAAAAAAAGGTCACTCCACTCCCCAGCAAGGGAAAATGAGCTAAACCATACACAAAAGATGAGCCCTAAAGCCTAGGCTGCCTTCTGGATTGCTGAGCTCTGGTAACTTATAAGATCTAAAGCAGAATAAGCTACTGCAACAATTAGACATCAGGGAAAAATGATCTGCTAAATGACAAAATTGTTTTAGAAACACAATGAAAAGTGTGAGTAGCGGTTTCAGCAGAATATATCTGGTTGCTTTTCACTCACTAAACACTTTAAAAGGGAGATGAATACAGTAACATACAGATCACTCACATCAGGCTCTTGTGACAAGAATAGACACCCGTCCTAAACCTTAACCTCTTCTGCTGCAGAAAAGAAAGGACTGTAGCTTCCCTCTGCCAGCCCACTGTCATCGTGACTGTCGTAACCAGGTTTTCTAACCCAACTCCACACAGTTCCAGATAGCCCTGACAAAAGATAGCCTAAGGCATAGAAACTCTTGCTTGCCACTGCTTAAATAATTATTTCTCTTTGTTCCCTGATCATCTCAGAGTTTGATCCAATTACTGCACAATTTCTCCTCTCATTCAGGCAAGAGACAATGCCCATACAATCTAAGACCGAAAGGATGTGTGGCTTCTCTGCTTTGCAGAGGCCTACTGGGTTTTTAATTCTTTTCAAGCAAACTACTTTCTGATTAAAAACTTTTGAATTTCTTCTTAAATACTCCAGAAGCATCTTCGGAGAAAGACTCTGTCATATATCCAGCGCCGTTACTGTGGCCGCTCATCAGCTCATTGTAAGTAGAGCTCCTCCAGGCTCAGTTAGAAACCTTTTTTTATTTTCTATACAAATGCTCAAGGCCTACATTTGCACACAGTTAATTTGCATTTTTATGGGGATGAACCCATTTTGTATGCCAGGGAGTCATCTGTGGATTTTGTACAGGATACTTTTTTAAAATGCATTTACCATAATGAGGGATAGATTGCTGTATATTAAAGTATAGAAGTTAGTACAAAATATTTGAAATGCATTTCATCTAGACATGTCAAACTGAGAAATATTAGATCTTTTCTCCTTGAAAACTAAAATCTATGCAGCTTGGGCAGAATATATATTTATATAAGTGTGTGTGCCAGACATACACACTTGATTAGCTCTTTTATAAAAGAGTGGCTGTGTGCTGCAAAATTCAATAAAAAAAAATGAAGTTATACAGAGTCTAAAAAAAGAAATACTGAAGTTGCCAGAATTCTACAACTGTTTAAGGAGCTCCCTAATCGAAGATATTTAAAACTAACCAGAAAAGATCATAGGCAGAGACAACACAGGGAAAATTAGAGCAGAGTCTTTTCCAAAGGAACAAGGCAAAAGAACAGGAGAACATGACAGTAGCTGCCCGAGAGGAGCTAGAATCCGCTAACCTGATAGTGTTGATTGTAAGGAAAAATTCATTAAGTAAATATAAATTGAGTTGCCCTCCTTTGACACAAAGGACTGCTGGGGACTACCGGACTAGAAAGAATAAATGAGACATGGTCCCTTGTTCTATTGCATATAT
>NW_004524678.1:5946064-5967826 GCF_000260255.1 Octodon degus | reverse complement strand
GTTATATAGGTCTTGCTTTATCTTGTTCTTAACCATCCAGCAGAAAATTATGAAAATGAAGTATAAAAAGTAAAGTCATATTAATATGATGAGCTGTAAAATGCTCAAGTCAACAGTCACTGTTCTAACCTTACAAAAAGTTCTGGAAAATAATCATGAAGAATTGTTGATACTTTTTCTTTTGGCTCATGTTTCTATGGCCCAAGATCGCCACGTACAACACTCCCTGAGTCTGAGCCCTGGCGCTCCACCAGGGCATCATCTGCCTGGTGAACCGCAGGAGTGTCGTGGGGAAGCTGGCTAGAAACACAGAGCTTCAGGTCTCAGCCCAAAACCACAGAATCAAAATCTGCGCTTCAGCAAGGTCCCCATGTGATCTGTCTGCACATTTTAAAACTCTACGATACACTGATCTAGTGCTCTGTTTGCCAACATTATCAATTCTGCCAAAGCTCTATTTAAAGCCAATTAATTTCTAAATGATGTTATATCTCTTTGAAAAACGTACCTCACTTATGCCCTTCCTTGTTCAAAATCCTTCAGTAGCTTTCCAACGTTCTAACCTTGGCCCTAAAGGCATTCACAGTCTCATTCCTACTTGTCTTCTCCTGTGATGGAGGCATGTGTTGACACATATGTGTGTACACACACACACACACACACACACACACACACACAAAGGTGTGCACACTTGCCCCTCAGGAGTCTGGCATCACCACGCAGACACTCCTTGCATTTGTGTTTACCTGGCATCTTTGTTTAGGAGATCACACCTAACTGACAATAATGCTTCCTAATTAGAGCTGCTAATTAGAAACTCTGGAGATAGTTGTAAACTTTTTGATGCCAGGTTCACCCTAGACACAGTTATTTGAAATCTCTAGAGATAACAGCACACGTATTCATATTTCCTACAGCCTCCTGGGGTGATTCCAACATATAAACAAGGCTGTAAACCGCTGTGCTACAAAATCCTCCCTCCTCCCATTCATGCTCTAAAATCCTTCTTACCCATCCTTCAGAACAAAGTTTGAGAGAATTAACGTGTGTCACATACATGTGCCAACCCCCCAGAATAAATATGATTATTATTTATTGCAAGCATGTACTCAGAAAGATGTTTCAAAGTTAAAATTAACAGAAGTCAAATACTCTGATCCCAGCCCAGATCATTCTAGCTTCCCGTGATCTTATAGTTTGCGCTTTTTCTTTGTAACTGTGACACAGAAAATGCCTCAAGGATGCTGGCAAATCACAGACGATGGGTTTTTTAATTAAAAGTACTGGATATCTGAGAAAAACTGAAAGCAAAAAGTGACTCCTATCTCTCAGTAATAATAAGCTTGAGGGATACAACAGAGCTTGGCAGGCTCTGAAGAACACGGAAGAGGATGGCAACAGAGGAGACGGGAGGGAGGAAGCAGAGATGGGTAACTGGTTAGGACCAGAATCTGACCTTCCTCCTGTTTGTCTCAGGTGACAGCAGTGTCACCATATAACCCACTCGTCAAAGTCAAGAAGAAACCCTGCTCCTCACTATGTTGCTTGTTTTTTGTTTTGTTTTGTTTTGTTTTAACAATAGAGGGCACCACTAATGTTTCAAGAAGTCCAGAGTTATTTCAGCAGATGTACAAAGTGTTAAATCAATAACTCACTGGTGTCATCAAAGACATATGTCTCTTACATTTCTCCATTTGGTATCAGGCCAACTGTCATTGGAGCAAGACAGATGCCACAGTTCCGGCCATCTATCTTTACCTCTTATAGAATGAAGATAATTTTTTTATTCATTTTACTGAGAAAAGAAAGACAAAATAGCAATGAAATAGTTTCAAATCAGGTTAGGAGGACCATTACAATAATTATTACATTGGATGTTGTTGTCTTTGTAGTAGTTATTCAGAGGACAAGATACAGACATAATATCTTGTCTAAACAATAATAGTACAAATTTTGTTCTCAATGAACTAAGAGGAAGTAGCTGTATATCTATCATAACTCTCTTGTGTATACAAATGTATTTTTTCCTACAACAGAATGGTCTTTTATTTACACTTTTGTGAAGTTAGTGATGCATGACATTAGGTTGCCTAATAACTGATAGCTCACCTTAACCAGACAGGATGTTCATCTCAGGAGTGAGGTAGCTTGTTTGCTTTAGGCACTGAGGCCTAGTCCCACCTACTAATATTTGATAGATTTCCTAGCTTTGTGGCTCCCAAAATATCCCCCTTTTTTATTTTGTTTTGTCAGAGATGGGTGTTCCACTACAGTTAGAGAAGAAGTATTTGGAGAAGTCTTTAAAGGACCTTTTCATACTTGAAGCCAGTCTAAAGATTGTAGGTACTTGAAATTCAGCAAAATAACCCAATATAGGACAATAGCCTATAATAGTCTCACTATGTTTTATTATTTGTTTCTCTTCAATTAAATATATGGTCCAGAAGTGTGGAGGAATTGTCTGCCTTATTCATGGTTGTAGTTCTTGGTACTCTAAGGGGGTGTACAATACACACCAAAAAAATCGCATGGCTCATTTTGTGTGTTAACTTGACTTGTCTGTGGAGTGATAAGGAACATGGTTGAATATTCCACTCATTCTGTGTGGGACTTGGGGGTTTTCTGGGTGAGATAACCCCTAGGTAGGCACAGCCATTTCCTGAAGTCCTGCATAAAAAGCTGAGTGGAAACAAATGCCTTCACTGTGACACAAATTCCTTGACCTAGGACATCCCACCTTTGCTCTCAGACTCAGCCTGGAACTCCTGTTTCTTGGGCCTTCAGATTTAGACTCAGCTGTCTCCTGGTCTCCCAAGTAACACTTACTGACTCCTCACTGTTGCTTAGCTGAAAGTTCTATCATCTCCTACATAACTGGTTTTATTACTCACCGTAGTTTACACACATGTACCTTCTATAACTTATGCTTAGAAGAGTTTCTCTTTCTAAACAAAACTGTGACCACAATAACTGCATGTTCCACTCCAGTTTAAAACTAAATGCTTGTTGTGGTTGATGTCTATTATGCTACCAAACCCTCATGCACTTGTGGGTGTGGTTTCAGGAAGGGGGTTGGATCATGAGGCTGTGAAACTCATCAGTGGATTGGTTGGAGGAAGTGAGGAACTGGGAGTATATTCTTTGTCTCTGCCTCTCTGCCTCTCTGTCTCTCTGTGTCTCTCTCTCTCTCTCTCTCTCTCTCTCTCTCTCTCTCTGTCTCTCTCTCTGTCTCTCTCTCTGTCTCTCTCTCTGTCTCTCTCTCTGTCTCTCTCTCTCTCTCTGTCTGTCTCTCTCTCTCTCTCTCTCTCTTCCTCCCCCCCCCACTTCCAGCCTATTATGTCATGAGTCATGCCCCTCTACTTTGGAGCCAGCTGACCATGGACCAAAGCCTCTAAAAACTGAATCAAAATGAACCTCTCCTCCTTAGAGTTGTGGGCGTCAGTGATGAGAAAGTAAGTAAAACTCTGCTTCCTGTCATGTGCAAAATCCAATTCAGTTTCCTGGTATATCAAATAAATCCTATGACATGACCCCACCATATGTTCAGCCCCGTTTCCAATGCTTCCCCCAGCACTTTACCTTTCAACACCAGAAAATTGCTGCCCTGGTCATTTCTCTAGCAGCCAAGGGCCCTGGTCACATCCTCTCTTTACATAGAAGGTCCCAACTGCCTGAAGTTACTTCATTATCTTTTTCACCCAGAAATCTCCTTTTAATCCCTCAAAATCAAGTTCAGTGACAATTCCTGCTTTGGCTTCACTACTAGCTTCTTGATGCTTACCCTGAACATTTCACTTTTATATTCTCTTTATTTTGTTATACACTGCTATTGTTTGTACAAGTTAGGACTGCAAAATCAGAATACCTAAGGATAGTTTAAAAGAATAATGAAATGTAATTACCTCACATATTAAGAAATGTAGACCCTTCCCACGTGAAGTTGATTAACAAGGCCACAATGGACCCAAGATCTTGCCCTGCTGTCACCTCATTTTGCCTGTGATGTTTCTCCTGACAGCTTCAAGATGGCCTCCATGGCTCAAGTATCATGGCTTCACGGAGTGGGGTCCTCAGGTAGGAGTGGAGGCAACAGGGCCTTCTTTTCATCTAGGAAGAAATTATCTTCAGAATACCACCTCAGACTTTCTTTTGTGTCTTATTGGCCAAAACCTGCATCACATGCTCATGATTTGACCAATCCCTGGCAAAGGAGAACAACACCACCAAGACTGTCTTGCATCTATCACGATTCATCAGCCACCACTGAGCCAATAGGAAAATTGACACATGGGCCAAGTGGGGGTTCTGCAACCCGAAGAAGAATGGGTAATGAATTTAGGATATGTAACCAATAGAGATAGCACTGCATTCAACAATGTCTTTCCCCCCTATAAAATGTGGTAAGTTTCAAGGTAAGCCCTGTAGCATTTCATCTTCTAAGCTGTATCCATGGGAAATGCCTAGCATTAAGGTGAAGTTGAACTCATCACTTCATCTAGGAAAAGACTTAGTTAATATAATTACATAAGAAACGTGAGGGAAAACTCGATTTCTCACTGCCTGGGTTTCTCTTTCTATAACATGGACATGATACCTCTTCAAATCCTAAAACTGATATGGAATCAGAATAACTCCAGTCATTTTTATGACACCTAAGAGAAAAAAAAAGAGAAAAAAATCACAACTCTATAAATCACTATATTTCCTCAACAAAAAGGAATTCTTATCATATGATTAATATATCAACATTTCTGAAGCACTTAGCTTGGGCAGGCATGCTTCCTATGCTACATTAGTTTCTCAGAACTGCAATAAGTACCGAGATACCAATGGGCAGCTTCAACAACAGAAAATCATTGCTGTCCATTTCTGGTGACTAGAAGTTCAGTCAACATATGCATACAGCTGGTTCCTTCTGAGGGCTCTGAGGTTGGGTTTCCTCTAGGCCTTTCTCCTGGGCTTATAGATAGAATCTTTCCTATGTCTTTTCCTATCACCTTACTCCTTTTTTTATTTTTTTTTATTTTTTTCCATAATTTTATTGAGAAACAAATAGCAATGAGACAGTTTCAAACCAAATTGGTAGGACAGTTTCAATAATTAACACATTGCATACATTCTTCCTAGTGGTTAATTCCTGTACAAATGCGGACGTGATATCCTATTTACAAACACCATTAGAACAAATCCCTCTATTCATTAAGAGAATGTAACTACATATCTATCCTAATCACTTTGAATACACAGATACAAAATGGACATTCATCTGTATCCCCTTTTTTTGTTAAGTTCCATTATTTGAATATTATAGGTGTGTAAACTCAGCAAAATATTCTAAAAGAGTCCGGTAGTCCATAATAGTATTGGGTCTTCCGCTTACTCCTGTGAAGATCTTTATGTTGAAATTTTCCATTTCTCTTACAATACCAGTCATAGGGCTTAGGAGCCACCCTAAAAATCTGGTTTTACTTTGATTACTTCTGTAAAGGTTCCATCTCCAAATAATATAAAGTCAAGACACTAGAGACTAAGAGGTGAATATAGAAATTTTAGGACACAAGTGAACCAATAACGTAGGTATTATCTCATTTTATCCTCCCAGGAAGACTCTGTGGTAGATACTATTTTTATCTTGATTTCACAGGGGAGGGACTGTGAATTATCAGCTCAATTTCATTCCCAAGGATACATAGGGACTAATAGAGCAGATCCAATTTATCTTATTCATGAGGTAACTACTATCATCTAAGGTTGTAAAATAAAGCATATAGACTAATTTTTAAGTGCTTGGTAAGATCATGTAAAATACCTACTTCAGTGACATTTTGGAGATAAACATTCCTGCATTGTGTGCAGGAATTAGAAAACTACAATTGATAGTTTCCTTGCGGGAGACCAGCTAGGAAAATTAAGGACTAATTGGCCTCCTCTGTGAGCACAAAGGAGAAATGCAGTGTGCAGGGGTGTTGTCACGCTAGGGAAAAAGGAAGAATGCCTGAGATCCCATTGTTTTTCCAGACAATTACCACCAATGGTGCAAGGCAGACGAATGCTGTGTAACTCTAATTCCTCGACCCTGTGTCTCAGTGAATAGACAAGGTGTGCCAATCACTCAGAACTCTGTTGCAGGAAGGTATGTACACCTTGGCCCTCCACATTTTATTGTATTCTGTATCTCTGTGTTTCACCATCATTGCCCCTTGGTCAGGTACAAGCTCATAGGCTGGCTCCTGTACTTCCTTGGGTCAGATCCCTTCATTTCATACAGGTAAAACTGAGCCCTAGGTAGGTAAGCTTACCTACCTAAAGTTGCATGGCCTGTTTACAGAAACATTTAGCCAGAATGCTGAACTCTCATCCCAGGGTAGCTTTTCTACTGCATCTCTGACTCACAGAACCAAGGTAAGCCAGTGTCAAAGGCATCACACCTCCCTGAGAGTGCAGAGACTCAAGGGTTTTCTAACGTTGCTAATGAATACATGGCACTGTTTAATTATATTGTTATTCATTCAACAAATATTCCTGAGACTCTACCATCCATAGAGGACAATGTATATCATCACAGCTGAAAGCAGGGGCCTTAGGGTCCTACTACTTAGCTGCTGATTCTGCCACTTGTTAAGTGACTTTGACAAATGAACTGAAGTCCACGCTAGTGCCTCACCTATGAAGCAGATGTCATGATACCTTTTGACTCATGGGTCATAATGAAAATTGAGTTAGTGCATGCAAAGGACTTAGGTGTTTGACACATAGTACATTCAGAAAATGCCAGCTTTTAACTTTTTCTCGTTTCCTAAGTGCCAGAGATAAAGAGGCTAAGGACAAATCTCCAGTTCCAAAACTCACAACAGAAACTGATAAGAATAATGTGACAAACACGTCTAGGACACTGGGCTCGAGTCCTTTATCCAGCTGAGGATAATTCCATCATATTTCATAATTCAATTTTTTTTTTCTTTTTCTTTTTTTGTGGTACCAGGGATTGAACTCAGGACCCTGCACTTTCCAGGCAACCACTTATTCTACTGAGCTATCTCCCCGACCCTCCCATCATATTTCATCACACTGTGCATTAATGTAGTGGGATTTTTTTTTTAAAAAACTACCTTGTTAAAATATCACATATTTCAATTAATTCTACAGGCTAATCAGAAACTACTAGTGAAGGGAGTTATCACTGAGTTCTGGCTAGAAATTAGATAAAGATAAAAAGAAAATTCCAAAGGGAAAAGGCAAAATAATATTAATGAGGACAGAACAACACTGTGCTAAGGGGCATCTTAAAGGCTCTTGATGGTGGGATGTGTCAGGGAGCAGTGGAGGGAGATGAGAAGCAAAGTGGATGCACACAGTGGACAGCTGGGCCAAACGTCGGGGATTTGGGCTAAAAATAATGGAAAGACTGTAAAGGATTTTAATCTAGAAAGTAAATGATGTCATTGTGCTTCATCATCTGCAGCCCTTACTTTCCATTTCTGTAAAATGATCAAGCTAGACAAAGTATCTTATATATTTTAGATATTGGAGGTTTTCTCCAGGTCTAAAACTCCCGTTACTCTACTACAAATCTCTGTAGATCTCAAAAAAAAAACCCTCCAGTGTCACTTGGAGATAATGCAGGAGGAATGGTTGATGGTATATGCTATGATAATCTGTTACTAGGACAGCTTAATGTAGTAAAGAAAACCTATTCTAATACGAGGCATCGAAATTGAAAACTCCTGTCCTAATTAGAAGGCAGGGTCTGAGCCATATACAATGATGTTACAGATCATCTGCAACAGCTATTGCCCTGTGCTCTTGCAAATGAAATGGTGCCAGCAAAGCTTGTACAAAACACTAATGAGTAGCAGGTTGGTACATAATTAATAAAATCTTGTTTTGCAGCAGGATTTCAAAAACCAAGAACAACATCTTGGGGTATGAATAGTGAAGGACAAAGGATAATAATTTTTTTGCCCTTTAACTAGTCTCTCCCTCTGCTTAATGACAACCCCTCTATGAATGTGTTTATGGCCACAAATCTTTGAATGGAAGACTTGTCTAAATATGAAATGTGTCAACGTTGGGGGAAAGCACCAACAGACACAATTTTCACTGCTGCAGTTGCATGGCAGTTTGATTCTTTCAGGAGTATTTTTTTTTCTTTTTAATACACATTCTGAAACATTCATCTGGCAGCAACTTGCTTGATTCATTCAGCACCACATGAACAATATCCAGCTTACCTCTTTTTCTCAGTGCAACTTAATTTCAATTATATATGTAGGTCATAAGTTTTCACAGTTAAAACTGCATTTAAATCAAGACCAGCCCTGCTTTCTAAATTGCTTCCTTAATTAACATTTTGCTGATGATGACTAGTGTATCTAGTACACAAAATTACACTCTGTAAATTTAATTTGGTGGAACATTAGAAAAGGCAACACCACCCATATTCCTAAATCAAGTAACCAGAAGAGTAAGACATGCGCAGTGCTAGTCAAAATGTTAGAGAAAAGCACAATGAGTTAAATCTTATGCAATCGCAGACAGAGACTGATGGGTTTCGAACTCCACCAGCATCTATTCTGGTAACCAGCATATATTAAATATGTAAAAATTGCATTCAAATAGCTAACATGGAAAATCCTTGAGGGCAGCTAAAATAGTTTGTCTTTCTACGCGCTTCCAAGAACAGGGCCTACTCCAACGCAGGTGTTCAGAAAATGCGTGCCAAGTTTAACAACAGGATAACTACCAAACCCAACAAATCATTTATGTTTCTCAACATGACTCTGCTTCCCAGTGAAAAACAAACAATACCTTAAAGAACAAGTGGAATTTTTTTGTTAAACAGACATTTCTTACCTCCTTCTCCATGGAGCTTCTGACGTGTTTACCAGATTTACTACTACAATAAAAATCCTTATAATTTTAAGCCAGAAGCTCAGTTCTGCGATATTTTATGCGTCTTTCATTGATATTTTTTATTTTGCTAGATTATATTGCCCTGAGTGTCAAGGGCTACATTTTTATGTACAACTTTCTAAATCACCCTCATAGCACCTAACACAGTGACTTAAACAGGCAAGGAAATGTTGGGTAAAGGAATTAAAGCAAATCAAACAATATAAGGCATCCCTTTTCCTCTCCTCACCCTTCCAGTTTGTCATTTTGTGCCTCAGGAGAAGGAGGTTTTGAGGAAGTGGCATAATTGTTCAGGGAGATGTAGCCCATTATTGGCAGGGTTTCCAAACCAGGCTGCTTCCTTGTGCTGCTATTTCTGGAAGAGAAAATTGTGCAAGAAACACGCCAAGAGAGAAAAGCAGCATGCTGATGCTGAAAGTTGTAAGTGATGTGCTACAAGGGAAAAAGTCAAACCATTACAAATGTAACAGCAACAATGTAATTTGGCCAAGGCATAGAAAGAAGCAGTCTGCTATTGCCCTTAATATCAGTCCCCAGTTTCAATTTCTCACAGAGTGAACATTTACTGCCAGCTTATTATATGTCAGGCACTGCGATGCCAAGTAGGTGCTTCGCATAGACTATTTCATTTACTTTTCAAAGCAAGACTGCAAAATGGACATCATTATCCACCTTTCCATGGATGGAAAAACAAAAGCTCCCCCCGCCCCAGTCATGGAATGCCTTAATCAAGATCACCAAGCTCAGACATGCTGGCAGATAAACTCAGATCTGCCAACCTCATGGACAACTCCCCTTCGATGGTATACTTCCCCCTTTGCCGATAAAAACTAATGAAAATATTTTAAAGGTTTTCACCCAAAATGTGCTAATAAATGCCACTTTTAGCACTAAAAGAACCTCATATGCTTTTCATATTACTATATCTCCTTCTACAGCCACTTGCATGGTGGGCAGAGGAAGGCAGGCACTGAACCCAAAGAATCCCTTTTCTTTCCTGGTTCTGAGTCACAGATGCCAGTGGGGAGCCCTTGGTGCATGAGCTGGAATGTGGGGTGTAGGGAAAAGCCATTATTAACTGGAAACAGTGACAACCAATTAAATCCTCCATACTTAGAATACATGGATGGTTCGTGGTTTTTTGGCTGAATTCTAGCTAATACAACTACCTACATCAACTGGAAAATTCCAAGTCAAAATAAAATGGAGGGTGATAAATGTCCTTGTTCGCCAAAACACTAACCTTTTCCTTTGATCTCTCAAGCAACATCAAAAGCTTTATAATTTTTTCTGTCTTTGGAAATTACAATTGCTCTTTGTGGGTCCTAATATGAGTTGGTAATGGAGCTGTAGACTCTTCCTCTTTCAGATGTTTTTAGATTAAGACAACCATCTGCTTTGATATCTCTGAGGTTTTTTATTTCCTTTGATTCAGAGTCTGTATAAGAGGAATTTGTGAAGATGTCTACTGATATAACCAATTTCAAATTTTCTCTGGCTAGTGACATAAAAACAATGCCACATATACTGAATCAAAAACATATATATCTCCATACTTTATGTAGCTATATATTTTAGTTGCTAAAAATGTTCCCAGGGGAAAACATCTGTTACGCCAATACAAAATATTTTAAATGAACACAATCTGGCTGTTTTAATTCCAAAATTAAAACTGCCAAATTTGTAATTTGATGGTGAACTGCCTCTGAATTCTTAATTATTCTTATTTTTCTGTGAAGGCCACTAGATGTGGGGTCCATCATGGATACCCTTGTCTCTGTGGCAATGTTCTCCATCTCTATTATAGCATTATCAGAGTACACACTGTGAAAGAAGCTATTTCTAAAAGAAATAAAGACACAGTAAAACAAGCCATGAAAAGCTAAGGAAGCAAATTATTTGGAAACTTTTACTGCTTTCACTGATGTGTGTCTTCTAGATCCTGAGCTAATTTATATATCACCTGCCACTATAAACCAAACCTTTCAGGGTATGCAAAACTGAAAACTCAATTTTCCCAGTGGCAAGAATCAGGGTCTCTCTCACAGGCAGTGTTTGATAATCTAATATATATGTTGGAATTAAAAGAGACTTTTTAAAAGTATGTAATGACTCATAGGATTCAGATGAGTGATGCTGGCATTAAACAAGATAGGAAACAAAGGAGGAGAAGCTTTAGATAGCAAAATACCAAGCCTAATATATGCTATGGTGCATTCCAGGGGTTATAGGACTGGCTCTGAGATCAACATGAGATAATGCCAAAGAAAGGTAAGTAAAGCCCAACAAGAAGGGATAATGCACCAGACTGAGGACTTTCAATGTTATTCTATGGAAACCAGAGAGCCATTGAAAGTTTTAAGGAGAGTCACAAGATCAAACTTGAATTTTAGAGAGTCTGTGTTGGTACCACTAAGGAAAAATGTAAC
Source organism: Octodon degus (assembly GCF_000260255.1). Taxonomy (NCBI): domain Eukaryota; kingdom Metazoa; phylum Chordata; class Mammalia; order Rodentia; family Octodontidae; genus Octodon; species Octodon degus. Next base: position 5,956,484 of record NW_004524678.1, on the reverse strand, counting down.
AAAAAGGAAGAAGAAAGATGGCTTAGTCCTTTGTGTCTCTGTTTCTTTGAAGGTTCATTCATGGGTCCATTTTCTTTTGTCCAGTGCTTACTTCTTAAGGCTAGGCAGGGTCTTGGTCTCAGCACTCTTCCCTTGTGCTTAGTTTTCCCAGTATCTTAGGGTTTTTTGATACAACAGATATCATCAGAGCTAGTAAGGAAAATATTTCAGATAGTTGTGGAACAGTAGGAGATGATTTAATGGCTAATTTTTTGAGGCCACAAAAAAATGGTCACCACTGTCAGACTGCTGCAAGGCAAGGAAAAAGGATGGGGAATAAATACCTGCACTCCCTTTTCTCTTGTCTTCTGATCTCCTACCAGTGTTTTTGAGTGACTGAATGGTCAGGAGCTTTGGGTGGTACAAGCCCTAGAAAGGCTTTTTGGACCACAGAGCAAATTAAGGACCCATAGAGAATAGATCTACAGAGCAAGAAGGGGATAATAGCCACAAGTTCATTATTATTGGTATGTGGAGGAATGCTGTTGGAATAACACAGAAATCTCATTGGGATAGACACAATTTTCCAGCACATTTATCTTTTGCACTATCCACTATTCAATACCAAGCATACAGAAGTTACAGAATGGCCAACCCCATTGGCACAAGAGGATCTATCCAGCTGAGGTCAGTATCCTGCATATCAGCAATGCTTAAGGAACAGGTGCAAAGACAAAGCTGGGAGCAACAGAGGTGAGGCTATCAAAAGGCAAAGAAGATGAATGTTTTGAAGTCTAAATTAGCATCACTAATGTAGACTCTGGAATATATAGCTGAAGCTTTCTGAGTTTCAGTTATTCACACAACTCCAAATTCCACGACAGGTAATGATTTGAAATCTTAGGGAAGACATGGACTTGAGTCTACAACAATCTGGAGAGCATATCACTTAGCAGGAAGCATTCACATCCCTTCACATGCTTTAGCATTGTGTCAAGAATATATTTACTCTCATGGAGAATCTGAACCAATACAATCATTTAGCTATAATTTATTGAAACCTGTGACAATGATGGCCTACAGTGATGTTCAGCAATCTAGGAAGCATATTCTTACAACATACTTTATTCACGGCTAAGAGATTTTCTATGCCACAGAGATAGCCAATAATTGAGTAGTGAAACTTTATCCACTGTATTTGTCAGTTAGAAATTACTGGAAATTTTGCTAAAGAAATGTCTTGAACTACCGGTATGGTTGCTAATGGAAGGTCGGTTGGAAATGAAGAACATAAACCAGATTGTACAGAATTAATTTAACTCAAGAATAAAACATATTCTTTGAAAAATTTATAAGGAAGAAAACTCTGCTTATCACTTCTGGGGTAAGAAGACTTCACCAAAGCCTGATTTGTTTAAATATGTTTGGCACAGGGTCTCACTAAATAGTTCAGACTCATAGTGATCCTCCTGTTTTCAGCCTCCACAGTGATGGGATTACAGGAATGTGCAACCACAGCCACTCTCTAGCTCGGCCAGCATGCCCGGGGGCAGGGCAGGCATGGCCTGCGGTGCTGGGTGTCGAACCCTGGTCCCTGCACTTGCCTCAGCAGGCATTTAGTCCACTGAGTTATCTCACTGGTCCAAAGCCTGATTAATGAGAAAAGAAAAATAGGTCACAAGATACTTGCCAGAAATTTCTCCAATCTAAACCTTAGAAATCTCCAAAGTTTCAGAATTAGAAATCAAGGACATGACTTACAGTAATGATATGAGGGGCCAGTAGTATGAGTCTAAGGTGTCATTTCTCTGAGTTAAGACTGCTAATTATATTTATTTAGTGACCAGAGGCTAAATCAGCACCTAGAAAAAGGGTGCTTTGTTCTCTTGTTAAAGACAAGGGAGGAAAGTTGGATAATGTGAGGCAAAAGCCATGTCCCTTAAGGAAGAACTTCAAATATAAAGTAAATTAGCCCATGGCAGAAGGAGAGGTAAGGACCAGGTAACTGATAAGAAACAACTAACCAGACTGGATCATCTTTATCATATCTTTGAGAACCATGCACCTTGAATGAAACACACCTTCTAATGTGGCTATTTATCATATATTTCTCTAATATTTTCAGTATGTCAAAGAAAACCATTAAAATTAAAAATAGGAAATGAAGGCTTAGTTCTAGTTCAATCGCTAACTGTTCCTGCAGCCTTAGGTGATTTGTTTCAGGTATGTTTATTGTTTACTGCAATCCAAATTCCATAGGAAGCTCTGGGTGTAGAACAATGAGCAAAAGTCACCATGGAATTTGTTAGGCAAACAAGTTTTAAAAAACAACCACAATACAGTGTCCTAAGGCCTGTATGGTGAAGGTAGGAAAGCAGAGTCCGCCTTCAAACAAGATGTTGTAATACCTCTGTGGAGCCAGGAAAGATGCCACAGAGGCAGTGTGAAAGTTCAAGACCAGCTGAATCTCAGTAGTCAATTCACTTCCCTGAACCAAATTTCTACAAAAAGTAAAACAAAGATACGACACGAAATCTTGGTTATCACCTTGAGTATTTTAAAAGACTCCTTGGATCGTGAGGGTGCTGAGTTTAGCTGAGTAGTCATGAGGAGGCAGGCCTTAGTGGAAAGAAGAGGGTTACGGCTTGTGTGTTCCCCTATAGCTTCATGCAGTCATGGTGCGGCTTCTAGAGTTTGTGATTAATTTATTATCAAATGCAGGGATTAAGGGTGTTAGTGCTACCCTAGGGTGGGTAATCTGCATCAAAATGTAAAGGGAGAGAGGCTTGCTAGAAGACACAGCTACTACCCCTCCCTTTACTTTTTTGCTGTCCTCTATTGCCCTCTGCCATGTGTCACTCTGCCTTGGATCCAGCTGAGTATGGACTAAAACCTCCACTAACTATGAGTTAAATAAACCTTTCCTTCTTTAATTTTGGTTGCCAGGTATCTTGTCCCAGCAATGAAGAGAAAAGTAACTAAGACAGAATTTGGTACCAGAGAAGTAGGGATGTTGCTGTGACTATATACCTGACCATATGGATTATGAGCCTTAGGGAATGGCTTATGGGAAGAGATGGCAAGTGTTCAGAGATGTCACCTACAAGAGAAGTACTGGAACACCTTTGACTGTTCTGTATGGGAGACTCTGGTCAGAGCTGAGAAGACCAGAATGCAGGTAGAAATTCTGCCTGTAAAGACCAGGCTAGTGAGATTTCTGCTAGGAAGGACTGCATTGATTGTTGGACTCCAGATGTGTGTTATGTCTTGACAGATAGTTTCTTTGCATTTTGACTGTGTCCAGCGATTTTGCCTGAGACTGAGATTAAAAATGGAAGACTGATTTATCTTGCAAAAAGAAATTTCAAGACAATCAAATGTTGAACAAGTTTCATGACTATTGTTGGGGGTTTTTGTCAGACTTATGTTGAAAATCAAAAGCAAAGAGCCCAGCAGGATAACTTAAACTGTTGTGAGTTTGACCAGAAATAAAGCACCAATAAAGCTGTGCACTGCAAAGATAGAGCTGAGAAGATCTCCATTACTGAGAAGGAAATAGATAATAGAAAAGGTGGCCTGAGGGCATCACAGGAAACAACAAGTCTTCACACTTTGAAACCTTATAATTGCATTGGGGAGAAAGCCACAGAGCACCATGTTCCAGAATGGAGTCAGCAGCCACACCAGGTTCCATAATGGTGGAAGCATAGAGAATTTGTTCCTTGGAATCAGGGTGAGAGTGCTCAGCAATCCAGGCACTTGACCCCTACATCAAGAGAGAAGAAATCCTAGCAACTTCTCCTGCTGGCAGCAGACCTTGGCATCATCCACATGGCATTGATTTTAGGTTCAAGCAGAGTTCAGGAGTTCTGAGGTTAAGAAGGCTTCCATCTAGATTTCAGAAGACTTTGAAAGCTAGGCAGTGTTCCTGTGAGAGGGCAGTGTGTGAAGCAGAGAGTGAGAAGCCTAACATACAATGGAAACCCCAGAAGTTTGGAAAAACAAGGAATATGGATTGTCTAAGGAAAGCTGCAAGGAGGGATCAAAGCTGACCCCAGAGAGAAGCCATGGGAGCTACAACCAGCAGCAGTGCCATAGAGGTAGAGCCACGTGGAACTCACAATTTGCCACAGATTGCTTCAGCTGTTCCACATGGAACTACAGGACTAAATGTTTGCCCTTCTGGACTTACTTTTGACTTACTTTGATCCCAATACTTTGTGTCCTATTGTTTGTACCTTTTGGAATTGTAATGTTTATCTTGTGCCATTGAATGTTGGAAGTGTTTAACTTTTCATCTGTACAAGGACTCACAGCTAGTGTTTGCCTTAGATCTTGGAGGAGACAGAGCTTGGACTTTTTAGCAATGCTGAAACTGCTAGGACCTTGGAAACTCTTAGAAATGAGATAAAATGCCTTTTTCATTAAGGGATATTCATGGGTCTTTAGGGGTCCAGGGTTAGAATGTTATGGTTTGTATCTAGTTGTCCTCCCAAAGCCTTATGCAGTCATGGGGTTGCTTCTAGAGTTTGTGATTAATTAATTCATGATCCAATGGAGAGATTATGGGTGTGAGTGCTAAACTTGCCCTGGGCTTGTTAATCTACATTACGATGTAAGGGGAGAGACTTAGACTAGAATCCATAGCTGCTGCTCTTCCCTTTGCTTTCTGCTGTTTTCTTCTGCCATGAATGGTTGCCCTTTGCCATATGCCACTCTGCCTTGGCACCAGCTGGATAAGAACTGAAACCTCCACTAACTGTGAACTAAATAAACCTTTCCTTCTATCATTTTTGATGTTAGGCATTTTGTCCCAGCGATGAAGAGAAAAGTAACAAAGTGGGTCAAGGGTTATGTAGACCTGAGGACTGTGCCTGGTCCCTCGCTCTGTTCTTTCTATCTCTCTCTGGTCTTTACTTGCTGGATCCATGAATAGATGAGCTTTTCTGAACCACAGCTTCCCTCCAGGAGGTCTCTGTCTTTTGGAGCCAGAGTGCCATGGACTGAAACCTTGGAAACCACAAGCAGAAATGAACTTCAGCCACAAGTTGTAGGTACCAGATGTTTTGTCCCAGGTGCAGGAAGCTGCCCAATACAGGATAGAAGAGTTTTCCAGAGGATCCTTCCCACTTTTGCTTATTAAAGTGTGTCTTTCAATTGCTTTTTTGATAGAACAAAGCTAGAAAAAGGCTGGAAGTGCTGTCATAAAAGAGAAATGCTTTGCCTAAATTTCAGAAGGAAAATTAGAAAAATAAATGGTAGTACTGGAAAACGAGACAGAGAAAGAAAGAGAAAAAAACACAAGTGAGACCACATTTTGTAGGACACAAAGGATTTTTTGTTTACTTTTTAACATAATATGCCAAAAGATAAAAACAATTATCCCAATTTCTGCCCACAATTTTCAGCATTGTGCAGCCTTTATTTAATGATACATCAAAACACATTCTCTGCCAATCTTTCTGTTGCTTAGGAACAAGCAGTCAAAAAACCTAAGCTCCGAAGCTCCAAAGTCATCATTAAAAGGCTTTGTGCTTTGCTATCAGTGAAATGCTAATTCAGTAAGCCTGATTGATACTCTCCTCTTAGCAAGTTCCCGGAATGAGGACTCAGATCCTGCTAATTTGGCTAGCTCCCCCTTTTTGTGACTCAGTGTGGCTTATGTAAAAAATAAATAAATAAAAGACTACTAGCCTGAGACTAAAAGTGTTTTATTTCTGAAGAGCTATTTCTCCTTGTTTCACGTACTCCAAGCCCTTCGCAATCCAAGATAGGAAAACCATTTACCTCCTGCCTATGTTTTCTCTTGTGCAAATCACACTCTACCTGTATAATTATTTCATATCCTTTTCCATCACTTCTCTGTTTAATCATGTTCAAATTGTGTTGTGGGGCAAAGAAAACAGACCCACTTCTTTTTCTTTTGTTGGCATGAATATGTAGGAGCAATGCCTCTCCATAGTGTGAGGAAAGCCAGCTGCCTTTTGAAAGTCCCCAACTAGGTCACACTTGGAATCCACAGTTCCTGGTCTGCTCTATTCCTGGACTTACATCCACAAAAACTAGCCACTGTCTGCCCAGTAGGATGCTCCCTTGACTTGATCTGGAACAAAAATTCTCCATCTTATAGGTTTCTGTGGAGACATCATTTCCCTTCTTCCACCACAAGGCAGCTCCTCTCACCATTCACACCTCCATGGTGGCTGTGGCTCCTGTTGCAGCAGCTGGGCCCACAGTGCAGGTTCTGCCCCTGTGTGCAGGTGGCCAGCTGGAAAGGAGAGAGCCCCCTTCCATGGCCACTTCCTTCCCTCCTCCATTTCCTGAAAGTCAGTGTCTGGTGCAACCTTTTCCTTCTTCCTTCTCTCAAAGCAGAAACTGTGGAGAGATGAGATGGCCTCTCATTCATGGGTCAGATAGTTCCCTCCTTTCCCTGTGCTAGGAAACCCAGCAGCCTTCTTTACCTTGGCTGGTTAGGTTGCCACCATCCCAGCTCTTTTTCTTTTTCTTTTATTTTATTATACGTGTTTTCAGTGCATGGTGTTTATACTCATCTTGGGGAGTGAGTACATGTACACAACACAGCTTGATTTTTTTTTAATCCCTTCAATCTCTAAGTTCCCTCTCCTTATTTTCATAGGCATTGTTCCTTGCTCCCATTTATGACACATAACATCCACGTTCATTGTGGGTACTTGGTAGTGGTGCATGACATAGCTTCATTCTTCTTGCTTCCCATGCCTCTCCCTCGCCACCCTAACATCAGTCTCCTGGATGCCCTCCCCTTTGTAAGATAGCCGTCCCTTGTCTCCTTGTGTCTCGCCTTCACTTTGCTCTTTTTGTGCTTTGTCTTGGTCAAATGAGAATTACCATGTAGTGTTTAAGCTTATGATCCTTATTTATCTCATGAAACGTTATATTTTCCAGGTGCATCCATTTTCCGTAAATGCCTCAAATTTATCCTTCTTTATAGCCAAGTAGTATTCCATGGTACGTAGATACCACATTTTCTTTATCTATTTGTCTATTGATGGATGTACAGGCTATGAAAATCAGAATGGAGATTTCTCAAAGAACTAAAGTTAAAAATCCCATATGCCCCAGCTATTCTCCTTCTAGGTCTCTTCCTAAAAAATTTAAAATGTCACATTACAGTGACACACACAGCAAGGTTCACAGCAGCACAATTCCTTCTAGCTAAGTCCTACAAGCAGCCTGTGTGCATCCTGTTCTTGAGCCACAGGGTCCGAGTCCTTTACTGCAATAAGGATGCACCTGATGGACCCCTGCCTGCTGGGCCTAGAGCCCCAGCCACTGCACCTGCAACGCACCACCATGTTTACAGCAAGACCGTGAGTCCTGAGCTGTTCCCAGTGCACGACTGACATGACAGGGACACTGAGGCAGGCCAGCTCCTAGGAGGCTTGGCTCCAGACCTCCCTCAAAGGCCTGGGGGAAAACATGCTTTAAACATGTCTTAGGTTTCGTAGCCATCTGGGATGCTTCCCTACTTCTTCCCCACATCCATCTAGGTCTGTCAACATGCTCTCTGCCACCTGTTCTCTCACAAATTCATGACCAGGTTACCCCCACTGACACTTGTCGCAGTGAATGCTGTCTTGAAGTCTGCTTCTCAAGGGACCCAAGCTGCAGGCTTTCTTGTCCAAGTCCCTTTGCTGGGTCTGCATACAAGTCATTTCCTGTTCGACACCCTCACCATTGCTAAGGTTCTCATTGACAGTTTTATCTGTTACTTCTTTGAGCTTTACCTCATGATGCTCAGATGCTTTCTAAAAACTACATTATAAAGTACTTGGCCCTGGCTGGCTGTCCCTTAGACCCACACTAAGACTTAGCTTGGATACATCCTAAGATGTTATGGCTGCCATCAAAACACATGGGGAAGGCCAGATCATGAAGCACTTACTTATCCCAAGGTGTACCCCAGAAAATGCAGAGCCCCAAGACCCCTGCAAATAAGGTCAGGGACACCCAAATCTAGCTTTAGGAGTCTTCTACCAGTTCATTTTCTGCTGCTAGCAACACAAAGTCATACAGTAGCTAGGTTAAAGAGAAAAGAAGCTCATTACAGCTCAGAGTTCTGGTCCAAGGCCAAGGAGACAAATTTGGTAATGATCTCACTGCCAGAATTTCCACTATGTGTGCCAGGCATGGCATGATGGTGGATAGGTTGGAGTGTGAGTGTGTGTGTGTGTGTGTGTGTGTGTGTGTGTATGTGTTTGAACTCTCCCTACCCCTATAAAGCCACCCCAAATCACCACCTGGATAATCTTATCTAATTCTGTTTCTCTCCCAAAGACTCCACCTCTAAACACTATTGTTAGGTTGAACTACCATATTGATACTTTATCATGCAGACTTAACCCTAATATATGTTTTGGAGACAATAAACCATATTCAAACCATGATCTTAAGTGGAACAGATCTGAGGAGATTATCTCAGTCCTAAGAAGTTCCAGAGGATTTTTCCTTCGTCTTTTTAGCCCTCTTATTCCACAAAATGATAGGCCTTCTCTCACTCTCATCTGTGTTTAAGAGCCCTGGAAGTGAGTTGGAGAGTGTTAGAAGAGTTCACAGATCACACACGCTCACTGCATTTCACCTTGGCAGGTACTAAAGCCCTGAGTGCACTGATATCAACCAACAGGCTAAGACCAACATGACCCAGATAGAAAAAAGACCTTAAATGTACATCCCAGCTAGCCACAAATCATGATTTCTTGAATGGTTAAAAATAGCGAAGATGGGACTGTAAAAGATACAGAAGGGTCTTTAGATACTCTACCATTACCAGAGTCCCAAGCTGTGTGTTTGTGTGTGGCAAGGGATGTATGTGCCAAGCACACACACATGCACATGCATGTAAGTTTTAGGAAGAAAGCATAGATCTAAAAAGGATCTTGTAATACACAGGTATTTGCTGCCAAGTTGGAAACTATTCCAACATTAGCAGAGGAAAGACATAATTACTAAATTTACTCTTAAGGCTTCAGAAAATAAAAATTCTCTCCCATAAAATAGCTTATTAATACATCACCAAGTTCATATACAGGGGCCCAAAGAGAGTGAAAAAAATGGCCAAGCAACATTTATTTCTCCTACTGGCATGAATGAGGATAGAAATGATACCAGTAATCATGTAATACAAATCCTGATAGTCAAAGACAAGGAGATCAAAGATAGCCTAAGAGAATACACAATTTTCCCAGCTGGGAGACAAACAAAATGGTAAGAGCTGGACATGATGGTGCACACCTATAATCTCAGCACTTGGAAGGCTGAGGCAAGAGTATTTCTGTGAGTACAAGGCCAGCCTGGACTTAATGAGACTTGTCTCAAAAGGCAAATAATAATAATAATGGTAAGAAAACACACCTTTTCCTCTAATGGACTATGGCTTTCAGAATTACCAGAGACAGCAGCGGCTTGAACTTATTTAAGAATGAACATCCTTATTTGAGGAGTCAAGGCCAAACACCTTCCTGGAAAGGAGAAGGTTCATCCTTTGAGCTGAGCAGATGTGACTGCAGTGTCTTCGCTGAATTAAAACTTCAGTGTAAATCTGATGACCTCATCTCCTGCAGCCTGTGATTAATTCTATTTATAAAATACAGCTCACAGATCAAAGTTAATCCTTTTCATGCCAAGCGGGTGGTACACTCTGATGGGTCACTCTGTCAAAGGGTAGGGAACTAAATCAGGCTGCTCTTCTTTGTAAGGGATTATATACACTGGAATTTTACCTTTAAAAGGAGATTAAAGGACTCTGAGATTGAAGAATTTGTAATGGCCATTTGTTCATGCTATAACATTCTATTTTAATTTTTAAAATTCTCTTCAGAGAGAAAAGTAAAATTCTTCAAAAGTCACTGACTTACATTTTTATTTGCTGTCACCACACATTTGCCAACACTTCACCAACACACAGATGCCTGTGTTAGGTTTATGCCTTCCAAGAATTCTCAAAGTTCTTTCAAACAACCAAAAAATGAGTAGGAGTACCAAGAAGGTCTGTACAGCAACCTATGAGTATGGTTTCTGAGTGCCTGGCTTTGAATTTCAGTCCCACACCTTATCAGCCATGTGATCTTCGATGACTTACTTAAACGCCATGTGTTTTCGTTTCTTCATCTTTAAAATAGTGTTGACCCCCAGACCCAGTATTAGCCCAGGTCCGGTGAGTGTGTGGAGAGCTTCCTGCTACCCTGCGCCGGCGGGACCAGTCGAAGCCCAGGCGCAGCGTAGGCAGGACCCTCTCCTACCCCCTCGGGCCGCCCCCCAACACTCCACCTTACCTGCCCCACCCATCCTGCTGAGTAGGAATTTCTGCCCAGTTCCAGGAACCCCCAGACCCAATCCTAGCCCAGGTCCGCAGGGGGAAGGAGCTGAGCACAGCAGCCAGACCTAAGCCAGATGCAGCTGG
>NW_004524678.1:5921037-5939594 GCF_000260255.1 Octodon degus | reverse complement strand
CAGCACTCAGAAGGCTGATGGAGGAGGATTGCTGGAAGTCTGAAGTCAACCTGGACTGCATAATAAAACCCTATCTAAATAAATACATAAAGTGTTAGTTCCTGACTCAGAGGGTTATCATAAAAATTGAATATATTAATATATAAAGTAAGAAGAATCCTTAAGACACACACACACACACACACACACACACACACACATACATTTTACCAACCACAGCATTAGACCCCTAAGCTGCCCTCAGCTTAGAGTAAAAATTCCATTATCTCCATGTGTATACATTATGAGAGAAGGAAGAGGTAAGTTCAAGTATTTTCTGCCTGTCAGCACAGTTCTGTCTGACTAGTTCCCCTGACTTTCTTCCACAGTTAGAGCTCAGTATGGTTAATATCATGTCCCTGTAGCATTAGGCCTCTGCAATATTAATACCCTTTAACTTAATGGCTCTCATGAGCACCTTGTGAACTGAATGCTGATTTGAAGATCCTAATTTCCTACTGTGTAAATGAGTGCATATTAACAGAAATAGCTCAAATTTCACTGGGTTATGATTCTACTTGTCCTCAACACCCAAAGTCCCTCATGGTACCTCCTCCTATCACCAAGGACTCCAGAAGTCCAAAGGGAGTGAATGTGAATCATAAGTGTTCACAATAAATCTGCCCCTGACTGCCAAACCTCCACTGCCAAGTTCCTCTAGATACCACTACAGTCTCCTGTAGTACACTGCCTATACCTTGGGTTCACAGGTCAAGAAAGCCTTCCCAACTGGGTTTTTGTTATGGCCCAGGTGATTTTTTTAAAGCTTTGATTAGTTTCACTTACTATGTTCATTCTCTAACAAGATTTAGATATGTAGGATAAGGAAGTCAGGTTAGATTCTATAAAGATGAGCAAAGTTGCATACAAAACAATTATCTGTCTTCTAGGATGATGGCTGTCTTGATATTGAATCCCTGAGTTGGGTTTTCCTGTAAGCACCAAAGTTTTCATGTTAATAGCTGACTGGTGAGGCTGTGAGATAGCTCAGTGGCATAAGCACCTGCCTGGCAAGAGCAAGGTCCTGAGTTCAAACCCCTGTACCCAATACCCAAAAAAAAAAAAAAGCTGACTGGTGTTGAGTCCAGGCTGCACCTAAGAACTAAATCCAACCTAATCCAGAAAAAAATTGAACCTGCAAGAATAAGAACCATGCACTGGATGATTTTTTTCTTAATGAAAATTGTTGTGAATTATTAAATACCTAAGAGTCAACCAAAGAATACAATACTTTATAGAAATCTTAATCAAAGCTTTTGGCACAATAAAACCCTTTTTGCTGCTTATTGTGAAATAATCCCACCCCCTCTGCTAAAAAGTACCAAGCCATGTTTGAAACTTACAAAGGCATAACATTCAACCATTTTCATATTTTTCCTTCCTAAAAAATAATAAATGAGATGCAAAATGAGTTCAGAAGCAGAAAAATGCCATGAGGAGATCTTGGATTTTTACCAGCAAGCTCTTTGGATGCATCACCCTGGAGCCTTTCTTAGCACCACCAACAGATGGGACACAATATCCACCAATGAGCCATTATGGTCTTTGGTTGTTATTTTTCCTATGGTTCAGCTGGAACACATTCAGAAAAAATAATACACATTTCTGCAGCAGGTTTGCATTATAATTTGGGGGTGTAATGTACACTTTGTTTTCCCTTGTCTATTTCCCATTACCCAGAACACTGAGCTTCTCTCTGGTTTGATTTGGATTTCACTGGGAGGATGCAACTTGGCAAAATATAGTGACACTGGGCTATGGTGGTTTGTAAAAATGTCAGCGGTCCCACATGGGAGTTGGTGCATCTACCATGCACACTAGATTGTATTGGCAGTGTTGGCAGTAACACGGGAGTATGTATGCAGTTATCACTAAAAGGCTTTTCATACTGTGACAATCAGTTCCCCTGATCCCAGACACTGCATTCATTTTCTAACTCATTCATCATCTGAATGAAATGAGGGAATAATGGGATCTGTTCCTCACAGTTATCCGTCATTTAGCAAGGACACTATGTTCAAATATTTTGGATGGAAAATAAAAGATAAATAAGAGGCTTATCAGTCCTAACATCTGACAGTGCTAGCAACTCATGAGCCCTGACACCACCATGAGATCACAGCACAGTAAACAAATCCTTGAGCGTGGAGAATTGATCATGCTAGCAGAGCCTACCAGGCAAGTCCAAGCAGGAATAGCTGCAAAGTCATTTTCAGTTTTATCTCTTCTTCCTGGGTACACCTTGAAGCTATCTTCAAATGTTCCCAACAAAATTAGAATAATTTTTTGGTATCTTTTGAATCTATAAATCCTCCTTCAGAAATTTAACCTGAAAAATGCAGAAATATGCATAGATTTGAACATTTAAATATGTTCATAGCTGTCATACTTAAATTAGTGAAAAATGGAAATAGCCTAAAATTCCAGGAAATGCAGATTACTTAAGTACATTATAATATCTCCTTTATCATTAATAGTGCTTGTGAAGACTCTTTAAGTGTATGGAAAAATAATCATATCAAGGGAAACCTTGGGACAGATAATAGGTACCCTTTATTGCCAGTGATATAAGAAAAAAGGCGTTCTATCACCATGCACTAAACTAAAGTCAAAATGGATTAAATATCTAAACATTAAAACAGAAACACTAAATCTCCTTGAAGAGAAAGTAGGTAGTAATCTTGAAGACATACTGGTAAGTTAGAGTTTATGAACAAAAACCAAAAATCATGGTAAATACTTCAAAGAATCAACAACTGGAATCTCATCTTATTGAGAAGTTTCTGCATGTCGGAAGAAACCACCAATAGTGTGAAAAGACAATCTACAAATTGGAAAAAAAATATTAACCAATAACCACTCAGTCTTCTATCTAGAATATATAAAGAACTAAAAAAAAAAATAGGCCAAAAGTTAAAAACTCAACCCAAAAATGGGCATCTGAGATGAACACACACTTCTTAGAGGAAGAAATGCAAGTGGCAAATAAATACATGATAAAATGCTCCACATCACTGGTCATTTGATAAATGCAAATTAAAACAACATTGAGATACCATCTCACCCCAGAAAGAATGGTTGTATGCTGGAGCAGCTGTGGAGAAAAAGGAACCCTTCTCTACTGCTGGTAGGAATGTAGACTGATACAACGACTATGGAAATCGATGTGGAGATGCCTCAAAAAACTAGGACTGGAAATCCCCTTAAACCCAGCTATTCCCCTTCTGGATATTTTCCCAAAAGAACTTAAAAAATCATGCCATTGTGATATATGTACTCCCATATTTATGGTAGCACAATTTGTCCTAGGCGAATCTTGGAAACAACCAAAATGCCCATTACCTGAAGAATGGATGAAAAAGGTGTGATATTTTAATACCATAGAGTATTACTCAGCTATAAAGACAGACAAACTTGAGGCCTTTATATGTAAGTGGATGTAACTAGAGGCTATGCTGAACTAAATCCGATCCACGTATGTAAATATCCCATTGTCTCCCTAGTTTAAGAACATGAAAGAATAAATAAAGTCTGAAAGGTATAATAGTTATAGTAAAAATGGGGAAAAAACTGAACTTAAGGATTAAACAACAAAGATGAGGGAAAAGAGAAAAGACAGGAGAAAACGAAGGGGGAAAACCATGCACGTATATATACAAGATGGCTGTGATGATTGTACTAATAATTTCCATAAGTTTTTTTTTATGTATTTAGTACGAGGTCTATAGGGTCTCACTACACAGATCAGACTCATAGTGATCCGTCTGTTTTTAGCCTCCCAAGTGCTGGGATTACAGGGACATGCCACCATACCCAGTCTCAATCACTGTCTCAGCGTGCCTCAGGGGTAGGACCAGCATGGCACACTGGAGATCAAACCCCTGTCCCTGTACCTGCCTAAACAGGTGCTTTAGTCTGCTGAGCTGTCTGGCTGAGCCTTCCATCATTTTTTTTTAAATAGCAGTTAATGTTTAGAATTTTCACTTGTATGCTGATATCTGTGATCTAAGCAACTACATTGAGGATGGCAATGTGTAATAAAAAAAAAACAGGATTGAATGCCTCTCATCTTAATCTTCTAAACGTGCACTATTTCTAATGTCTTAGCAATTATTATTATTATACTCTCTTCAAAATATTTTTTAAAAAAGACAAGAAAAAAGCTAAGGTTTATTGAAAGCAAATGTTAATATTCAAGTATTTGTTCATTCTGCCTAACTATATCTGCTAAACTGAGTAACAGATCTGACTATAAAAATAGGTAATATAACAATTGTTAATTTGCTATTCTTGTTTTGAAAATCTGTAACGTATACATTCTTGTATATTACACTGTTACTGTCTTTGCCTCTACTGTTTGTTTTTGCTTTTGTTTTTACTCTACAAAATAAAATAAGGGCCATGGACATAGCCCAGCAGTCTAAGTGCCTGCCTAGGCAAGTGCAAGGATCTAGATTTGATACCCAGAACCACATGCTGCTCTGGGCCCACCATGATTGGGCCAAGCAAGCCACAGAGACTGGGTCTGGCTCACACCTGTAACCCCAGCACTGAGGTGGATGAAATAGGAGGAAGACCCTGTACCAAATACAAAAATATAAAAAAATAAATTTAAATTAAAAAGAAAAAGAAAGGAGGTGCTTCTAATATTCTCTCTAGACAGTAGAAATTTTTTAATTTTTTTAGACAGTAGAACTTTAAATGACTTTTCATGTCCATATTTTTGAATACTTTAATATTTCAACAAAAATACATACCGAAAGCTACAACAAATGACAGTTCTCATAATTCAAGAGTGATAGAACAGCTTTTCTAGTTTATGATTATGTTGATTTTGTTTCTTTAATATATAAGAAAATAATCAAGCAACAATAGACTAGAAGAATTGTTGGCATCTAAGAAAAGAAAATCCAAAACCAGAAAGTAAGTGAGGCAATGTAGAAAGGAGTCTAAACAATTCTACCCACTTACTGAAACGTTCCCTGGTTTATTTTCTCCTGCATTTGGTTATTGTCCCCGGCTAGGGCAACCCATCAGTGCAGACATGGCTACATTGTCGTGCATGAAATGTTCAGTTGTTGATTCACAGATACTTTCTGGGTCTCTTCTCCGGAAAACCCAAAGATAAAATCCTTTCTGCCTTAATGTTTCTTTTAGCACTTGCAGTGATGCCATGAGATCAGGTGCTTGTTCATTTGCATTTACAGGTGAGGAAACAGTTCAGAGCACTGATAGGCCTCGCTGCTGCCAGTCCACACTTGACCCAGCACCTGCGACACAGCCGCTCATTCCCCGAGACTGAGACTCCTTTGACTACACCAGAAGTTAAATCATGTTTGCCAGATTTCATCCATTCTGATAAACACTTTTTCATTTTTGTTACTTTTTAGCCTACCTGAAAATGATAAGTTTCTTACAACTGTCTTCAGCCATGAAATAGTAGAAATGAGATTCTAGTAGCCTGCATGTTTTCATCCATTCTTAGATGCTTTCAGGCAAAACTTCTTTGATCTCCCATCTTAAAAATATACATTAAAATAGGCCCATGCTTTTCCTCTAAAATGAGCCCTTCACCTTTAGATTGAGCGTATGCTTTCTGTAGTGACAAGTTCCTCGGATTTCTACTCCCTCAAACACATAAATAGTCCTAGCCACAGACCATGATATACCTCTCTCTTCAGGACTCCAAGTTCTATTATTTCCATGTTTGTACTTTTGAAATTCTGTCTAACACACTTCATCATGCCTCTCAAAAAGTAAAAGAAAAAAATGCCAGAGGCAGTGGTTGAGTGCTCTTTTCAGAAATGTTGTCCTACCAGTACTTTTGATGAAACAGAGGATAGTATGTTCTGGAAAACACAGGTGGCAAGGTTTTGAGTCCAGGTATAAAGGAAGTTAAGGAATATCTTCAGCAATTCACATTGCTTACCTGTCTAACTAAGCCTGAGGAATGTTAGATTAACTATAAAAGTTTTTAGATCAAGTGATAATGAGGATCTATATTACCATAATTTTCCAGTCATTTTTTTTCTTCCTCAATGATGTAGTAAGGAGTTCTATATAGAACCCATGGGCTCTAGATTTGGTACAATATTGTGCAACCCCAAGACCAGGATATAGCTCAGCAGAACAGCACCTGCTTGCCTGTCTGTGTAACCCTAACACCTTGGAGTGGCTAATGAGGTAGAATTCTAAGCACCACATGAAATTCTTTAAGGAGTTTGGCAGATTCCTTCCTCCTTAGAACCATGTTTTGGAAATCTCCGAAAGACTTGTAAGAGACTAGGTATTTCATGGACTTGAAATTCTTGATAAGCAACCATCCTAAGGCCACTCCAAACTATATCCAAATGAAATGGGAGTGGAAACATTAAAGGTACAAAAGTATTAGAATCAAACTCCTCTGCTTTCTAAAGTACATGTTTATTGGCAATGAAAACTGATTAATTACTTAAACTTTCTGTGCCTCTATTCCCCCATCCATAAATAATAATAACTGTAAGTTCATAGAATCTGGAAGAATAAAACAAAATCCATGTCAAATACTAGGTGTGTATCAAGCCTTCAACAAAATGTTCCCTATTTGGGGAAATGGGGATAAGGATAAAACTATAGTTGTACTCTTGAGATTCAGCCTCCAGTCCTCCAACAAAATATGATCTACTATATGCCATCATCGATGACAGGCATTTATTGAGCTTTTTTTTTTTTTTTTTTTTTTGGTAGAAGATGCCCCTTAGGAGTTTATCATCTATTGGAAGGAAGGATGAAATATAGACTGCAGAAAAATAACTACAATATAAGACAGTAAATTAAATGCCGTGGAAAACAATATATTTGTAGAAAAGAGGGGATTGCTTTTTTCAAGAACTGCTAAGAAAGCAGCCGAGAAGCAGCAGGCTTTGGAGCTTCAGCACAGCACTGCTCTGTAAAGCAAATAAGGACTCATCAGAGTTGGGTGAACACAAATGACCTACTCAAGGTCATGTTTTAGTGAACATTCTCTGTAGGTCAACAGGAATATAGATCAGCTCATCTTTTGAGGAGAGCAACGGAGAGAAGTGACATTTTCCTGAAGACTTGTCAAGTGTATTTAGCAATAGGTCAGCTCAGAAGAGAGGCAAGATTTTCAACAAAGAAGATTAAAAAGCTGTTAAAGGGAGGTGACAGGAAATGGCTATCCAACATAAGACTATTGAACCCATTGTAACTACAACAACAAAAAAAAAACAAGATTTAGGTTAGGGTTACAGGTGGAGAGTTAAAGACTGGATGGATTGGATTAGTGCAGGCTAGGGAAGACTGTGCTACATACACAATACTCTATTTCAAGTTAAGTGACTGACTATGACAAACATTGAAATAATTAATTTGTGGCTTCAGCCTAAAGGGAGGAATTGAAAAGCTGAATTAAATAAATTGCGTTAATATTAGTGAGATTCAAAAAAATCACAATGGCTATTTACTTTGTGGTTACCAAAGACTCTGGACAATGAAATCCCTTGATGAAGAGTGCATTTATCACAGAGTGGGAGAGAAATGATTCCAGGAAGCTGCCTTGATTTTTATTATCGCTATCATAAAACTGTTATAGGGTTATTAATATTGATGTTTGCTTGGGGATTTTTACATCACCATTTCAGCCAAGCAGCTTAAAAATCTGCCTTCTGTGAAGCCCACAGAGCTGTTTGCATAACCCTAAATGCATGGCAAGAGTTCAACTGGTTATTGTGATCTCAGAAATAGTTTTTATTAGTCACTCTCTGAGCGCAATCACAAAGTTCATGGGAAACAATAAAAGACAGGAGAGTGTTTTCAGCCAACAGTTCCCAGAGATAATCTACTTGGGCTTTTGGTTTCACAAATCTAATAGGTTATTACAAACATGAACACAAGGACTTTACAGAGCCTGTTAAACAACTAAAATTATACAGCTAGGGAGTCGAATATATGTTTGCTTAAACACTTTGTTAGAGATAGAAAAATCAGGTCAGACACAGATGGGAATTACTTAGGTTTACCCTTAAACCTTCTGAAAGTCAACATTGACCCTCTTAGCTTCTGCTCACCCTTTCTTTATATTTCTATCCCAGAACACATCTCTTGTTAGTCTCCTCCTATTTTAATTTCTACATTTAAGATCAGAACTTCTCTCAACAGAAGCACAAGAGAAATGTCATTGTTAGAGAACAGGGCTTAAAAGGTAACCAGAAATTTTTGACCTTGGCCCATTCTTCTGACATTGCCAGCCATGCAGATAACCCACTACTATTATAGACTACTGGACTATATTATATTGGATTACTTCGCTGAATTCATGCACCTACAATATATGGCAATGAAATACCCATCTTTGACAAATGTAAACAAAAAAGGGGATATAAATGAAGGACCATTTTGTAATATATATATATATATATATATATATATATATATATATATATATTAGTTAGGATAGATATACAAACTTTCTCTTAGTTCAATGAGAAGAAAGTTTTGAACTAATAGTGTTTAGACAAGATATCACGTCTGCATCTTGTACTATGAATAACTACTACAAAGACAAATATGCAATGTATTGTTGTAACTGTCCTACTAACCTGTTTTGAAACTGTCTCATTGCTACTTCTTTCTCAATAAAATTAATATTAAAAAAATTCTTCCTGAACCTGAACACAGCTTCCTAACCTAAGTTAGAACAATCTGAGTGGGGACAATGAAATACAGCTCAGATTCCAGAGAATAAAATGCAGGAGAGGTGGCTTCTCAGTTTATAGGGAAATATCTAGTATCACAGAAAAACAGATGTCAGAAATAGTCTTGCACATGGACTTACAGTAATGTTCTGCCAATCAGAGAGCCACAGGGAGATCCAAGGATGAAGGCCACCATCAGAAAGAGAGAAATTAGCAACTAAATAATGACAGGGTGAGAGAGAGAGCCTGAAGGCTACATAAAATAAAGAGGCCTTCCTTGGAGTCAGTCATAGGACCACTGCCCACGGTTGGCGTCCTTTGCCTCCAGGGGCTGCACAGCCCACAGGAATAGATGAAATGAGTACCAAAATTGTCCTCTGCCTTTGTTGCATACTAAAACAACGTGAAGACCTCTAAGTAACACTACCTCATGGGTTCCAGCCCAAACATTCTTGTCTGAGATGCAGCCAGAGAGCTCAGTGACCCCAGGTGAAACTGCTGTGGAGCCAAGGCTGAAAGCCACAGCCTGCGGAAGAATAACAGGGAATGGTGAGTGGCCAGTCAGCAAGGGAATCCAAGTCATGCTTAAAATATTCAGATTATTTTTGGCTCTATAAATACTGTGCTAGTCAAGTAAACCCCCCACAGTCTGGAGCTAAACATAAGCCAGTTCTCTCACAAATGGTGGTGAGAAATTCATTTGAGAGAAAGATGATGGGGGCTAAGAGTTCTAATCACTGAGAACCCACTTTGTGTCACTCACAGCCTGCTTTATCCTTGGGATATCACCCAGAGAGTGCTACCTAAAACAGGGGAGAGCCCTATAAGCACTTGTGAACGTTGTCCCATTTGATAGATGAGAAGACAAAGGGAGGTTAAATCATGCACCCAAAGTCAGATGGTTAATGGAGAAAGAGTTAGAAATTCAGTTCAAATCAGTCCCAATTTTGCTACTTGAGCAGGATGCCGTAATCTTTGAAAAGTCTGAGTTATCCAACATTTTAAAAAGAAATGAGGTTTTAGAGGCCCGGCCAGGGATTTGTACTTCTGATACACAACAGTGCTGGCTCACTTTCCAGAAAACGTTTTGTCACCAACTTGAAGGAGCATATTGGGTTCTGTGTCCAATGACAGAGTGAGTTATTGTCACAAGCTAACAATAATACTTACATAATATCCCAAACTATTCAAAGAATCAATCCACTCAAAATCAGCACCGTAACTAAAACATTTGCTGTATACGATATGATAAAGTAGAATAGCAGATTTAATATATCTACCAACCCTGAAGACTCAATGAAACAGAGGTACAGATGCAGTAATAAGGGAGGAGCAAAAATTATAGCAATAAAGGCATAGTGCCAACCACGAAGTCTTTCACAAAAAAAGGAAAGAAATGATGCAAGCAGCCTTCAGTGACAGGCTCTTGAAGAGCTTGAACTCTGTTCCACACATGCTTTTTCCACTGCCTAGAACCCTCTTTTCCATCTAGAGACAGAATTCATCTCTCAGGTATTTGCTGTCCTCTGGACATGTCTACAACTCTCCTCTGACCAGACAGATAATTCACTTGGGTCCAATCACATACTACTTTCTATGTATGTCTCTAACAGGTGTTGTCCATTGACATCATGATTTTATAAATATATATAAGTACACATCAAACAGCCCCATTTGAAATAAGCTCTTTTAAAACATGAGGGAATCCATGATTTCCTCTGTATTCCTGACCCTTGATGCAGTTTTTGGCCCAAGTCATATGACAAAGATGTGAAGAAATGTTTTTTAAAAAGGAGGTTTTCAGATGCCTCTAGCAGTAGCCATATGGGGAATTCCGTTGACCTATAAGCAATAGCAGACTTGACGCCAGTTGCAGCTACATGGTCAACCACAAAGCAGACTGGGAGAGTTCCATTGCTGTGCAACTTCTAAGATGTTAAATCTGGTTCTAAACTTGCATTCAAGAATTCTAAAACCATCTGAAACAAAATAAATACCATTTAATGTTTACAGAACCATAATACCATAGATTTTTCTGTAACCCAAATTAGGCACTGATTGTTCTGTGCAAAATTTTGCTATTTAAAAGCTCAGCAGATTAAAGCACCTGCAAGCAGGCACAGGGGCCAGAGGTTGGATCCCCAGGCCTGCTGTGCTGGCCGCAGCCCCACCCCTGGGGGGTGCACTGAGAGGGCAATTGAGACTGGGCATGGTTGTGCGTGCCTGTAATCCCAGCTCTTGAGAGGCTGTAAATAGGTGGATCACTAAGAGTCTGATCTAGTAGTGAAAGCCTAAACACCCTGTAGACCCTTCCCTAAAATACAAAAAATAAATAAATAAAAATAACTTACAGAGTATCACATCTAATGTTTCAGACCGATTAGCACTACCCAAAAAAATGTATAGGTATCCCCAAAATACTCTGATAAAGGAGGATACATGGTTCCTCAGGCCTTAAGATCACAAATTTAGATTCTTATCCTCCTGAAAAGAGTTAATGCCAATCACTCCTGCACACCTAGTCTCTTCTAAAATATCTTGTAAAAAGGAAGATCTATCTTCACGAATTAAATGGCTTTGAAGAGCAGCATTTTAAAACTAATAGCCAGGATAAGCCTCACAGACCAAACACTTGACCTGTGAAAAATCTCCTGCTTCCTTTTAATGACTCTCCTCTACTCAGGAGTTTGTCATAATCACCCCTTCTTATTGATGTGATGGTAAATTAATCTTTCCACTCTGTGGGGGGAAAATGAATGTAGCTGAATACACACTTAAAGTTATGTCCTGGAAGTCAATTTTTCTTGGTGAAAGATGGTAAATCAGTCTCTAATCATTAAGATTCTCCAGTGCAAAACTATACTTCAGATAGTGCATTTAAAAGGTATTTTGATAAGAGTTAAATTAGATAAAACTTGGTCCATGCCTCATTATAGCACTCTTCCCTCTGTATAGCAATCACTTTAGTGTCTCTGCTAGGAATGGAAGATAAGCAGTTGGGAGGTAAAGTGAAGGAAGAGAAGGGGGAAAGGGAATGGAATTAGGGAGAAAGTAAAAGGACATAGATATCATTGTGATCATAACTGATATTGTTTCAGATGCTGGGAATAATCTGATAAAAAGCTTTCCTGCAATAATCCAAGCTCCAAAATGAGTGCTTAAAAATATATGATCACTGTGCCAGTCATGCTTGAAGAAATGGTAACTGTTTCTTTCACCAGTTCCCAAGAATTGTGTTGAGAAATATGAGTTCTCAACACACGATGCCCAAACTCAAATAAGTGCTCTTCAGAACACTTGGAGAACTGCCCTGTCCTCTTCCCCCAGATCCGAACGTGACTGTGTTCACTTGCAAGCAGAACAGGCTGTATGGGGAGGATTTCCCTAAATTAGCTTTTGGTTTGAATAGTGAGTCTGGTCAAAGCCATATACATGTCTTCATGGAACCAAGCAGATGGTGTGTTGGGCTAGCATTACACCTCACCAATGGCCACAGTTGAGTCCAGAGAGGCAGGCCATGAGACTGTGGGGCTGAGATCTGAGATGTGAGAATACATCTCCATTGAGGCCCCTGGGAACCCAGAGAAAATCCTTTCCTAGAACCTACTGAAGAATCGGATTACTTGCTAGCCACAATCTAAATCTGGCTGTGTTGTTCCTCATACAGGAATTCTTTGTTCCCTCTTTCACAAGCTGTGCCTGCATATGCATTTCCCCCATTCCTTCAGTCACAGCCCTTTCACCTAAATCCCTGGTGTATGTGAAGGCAATACCTACTGGAGGCTCTGGCTGTGTCTTGGCCTTTGTTACTCACCAGCACGGGTCATTCTAGGTCCCCATTCCTTCGCAAACTTATTTCTTGCTTTTTCTTTTTATTTTGTTTTTTATAGCGAGGCACTATGACACCTAGCAGGAGACTGGTCCCTGCAAAGGTCCCCAATATGAACATCCATTTTTTTTTCACTTTCATATTCCTCCATCTCCTCATCTGTAAACCAATGATAATAATATCACCTCATAGAGTACAAAGTGCCTAATTCAGTTTAGTACTTAACCAATGTTAATTACATTTATTTATAGACTAAGGGATACACTAGAAAATAAGAATGATTTCTAGAATATGTTTCTAGAATATAGAGCTCATGAAAATCATAGCTAATAGCTGCCTTTCATTAAGTCTTACTAACTTTAACACTGTCCTAGAAGTTTTAAATGTGTTAATTCACTTACACATGAGTCCTATGATATTGGTGCTATAAGAAAAGGAAATGAGAAAGTCTATGAGATTCATTCACAATCATTCAGTTACAAAGCAGCATCGATGGCAGTCAAGGCCTGGACTACCGTTTCTAGAAATAGAGATATGAACACTATGAATGTACATGAACCTTATTCTCAAAGAAAAATAAATGAGAAATTTTCACATACATTTGCATTTTCAGTTGTCCTGATCTTTTCTTTGAAATTAATTTATATTTGCAACTATATTTGAAATATTAACCTTTTGGGGGGGCAGGGTCTATAGGGTGTTCAGGGTCTCACTATGTAGATCAGACTCGTAGTGATTGTCCTGTTTACAGCCTCCCAAGTGCTGGAATTACAGGCATGTGCCACCATGCCCAGTCTCAATCGCCATCTCAGCACACCCCGGGGCCAGGAATCAAATCCTGGACACTCTACTCTGCCTAAGCAGGTGCTTTAGTCTACTGAGCTATCAGGACAGCCCTAAGTATTAACTATTTTATGCACCTAAAATAATCCTTCCAGATATATGAATTAACAGGAGGTAGTAAACCAGTGATCAATCATAATCATGAATTTTTTCAATGCTAAAAAAATTTAATATCTGAGATTAATGGAATGTCAGTTCACTTCTTATTGAAAATGTCAATTCTTTCAGTTACATTGATCGATTTAAAGAAACTTAAAACTGGTTTTACTTAATTTCGTTGTAGAATATAGAGTTCAGATGGGGATAAAATTAAACAAAGGACTATTAAAATGCATTCTAACTAAAACTGGAGTCAAATGCAAGTCATCTTTATGTAGCTACTTTTCATTATTCAAATGTTTTAAGAATATTCTACTACTCTTTGTACAAAAGATACCAAATTCTATGTTAAGACAGTTTTAAAATTTTGTTTTTCAAAGTCAAGTCTGCCTTGTTTTTTGCTCTGTCCCTCACTTTTAACAGCAGTGGTACATTGAACATTAGGGAGTTTCACATACAGACAAGTATAATCTCACTTATTCAAAACAACAGATCTGTTTAACTTGCCCTATATGAAGCAGTTGAAGTTAGAGGGTAAGTATGGCCAAGTTTACACAAATTTGTTCATCATAAAGTGTGGCTGTGTTTCCCCAGGAGTTCTACCAAGCTCTATTTCTTTGTCAACCATGACTTTTAACTCCCTAGCCTGGGAATCACGTAAACGTATAAAACTAATATCGCCTTTCTGAATGTTGATAAGAATATTATGAAAGGTGAGAGAGCTGGCAATGTTTTACATCATGCCTTGGGCCAGTGGTTCACAAACTGGTATACACGGAAGTCATCCACAGGGATAATTTGCCACAAAGATCCTAGGTCCATTTTAAACTAAAGCCAATGAACCTGAGTTTGTCAAAATTCAGTATATAAGGGCCGGGGAGATGGCTCAGTGGAATAAGCGCTTCCTTGGCAAGCGCAAGGGCCTGAGTTCAATCCCTGGTTCCGTAAAAAAAAAAAAAAAAAAAAAAAAAATCAGCACATATATACACAAGATAGTTAAGATGGTGATATGGCTAGTTTCTCTCATTTCACTGAAAAGATGTGTCCTGACATTGTTTAGACACTATTCCATGACTATATCCTTATTCTGAGTAACCACTATTAAGATAACAATATGCAATGGATTAACTATTGTTACTCTCCTATTAGCTTGTTTTGAAACCATTTTACTTTTGTTTTTCTCTTTAAACTATTTTTTTTAATTCTGTGAAAATATGAGATGAATATTTTTCAGATTGTATTTTAAAAAATAGCAATCCCGATTCCAAATGAAAGTGCCTGTCGTAGGGTCAACAGTACCGAGAAGTCACATTTCCACTCACTTCCTCTGTTCTAAATGCACAGCAATGATTAATAAAATATAATGATTTAAAAATAGCCAAGCTCAAAAGCAATACAAACAGCTCTGTAAATCAGATGAATCCCTGTGGATCACAACACCATGATCGTAAAGGGGCTCCAGGGGCTCGCAAGCTCCAAAAGCAGAACAAGTAACTGGTTTGATGAGTGTAAGTGGGACTGGCAACACCAGACAAAGTAGCCTGTGATCCAGAACTCATCCAAAGGAGCACAAGTGGACCATGTAGCTCTAAAAGAAAAAACTCCTCATAGACGTGTCAGTGAGGGTGAACATTATAGAGCTTTCAGTGGTCACAAGCAGCTGGCTGTGGCACACAGCCATGGGTTCACCACCACTCACTATGTTCCTGATATCTCAGCCTCAAAACATTCAAAGAAACAGAAACAGAATTACCCACAGAAATGGGAAGGTCTACAATCATATTAGGAGATCTGAACACATCTCTATCAAAACCCAGTGAGTAGCTAGGAAATCGATCAAATATGTGTAGGTAGGACTCGGCCCATTCCTAAAGCCAAGAAGCTACCTCACTCCTGAGGTGAACATCCTGTCTGGTTAAGGTTAGCTATCAGTTGCTAGGCAACCTAGCGTCCTGTGTTACTAACTTCACAAAAGTGTAAATAAAGGACTGTTTTGTTGTGAAAAAATGAGAAAAAAATATATATATGTATACATAAGAGAATTAGGATAGATATACAGCTACTTTCTCTTAGTTCATTGAGAATATAAGTTTGTACTAATATTGTTTAAGATGTCATATCTGCATCTTGTCCTCTGAATAACTACTATGAAGACAACAATATGCAATGTATTAATTATTGTAACCATCCTACTAACCTGTTTTGCAACTTTTTCATTGCTATTTTATCTTTTTTCTCATTAAAATGAATTAAAACAATCTCAGTGAGTTAATACTACAACTTATTACTTTTATGCTATCTATGCTGATTTGATTATCATGTTATAAATATGCATCAAATTATCATACTATACCTCATAAATATGCATAACTGAAATTATATATAATGATTGAATTAAATAGGTAGAAGTATAAATCTAAAGAGGCAGGTTTTATAATAGATATAAATAGATAAAATCGTACAAAGAACAATTAGAAACCATATACTCTTTTCCTGTGTGGAAAGAGAACATTTATAAAAGTTGATCATATGATAATGTCAGGCTCCACAGCATTTCAAACAGTGTGTATGTTTTATTCTGTGGTATATAATTCAGTTAAGAAGAAAAATAAAATAAATGTTTATGAACTTTAAAAGGGATTCAATAGACACTTAGATGAAGAGGAAACAGTGATAAATGAAAAACTAAACAACTTCCTCCACCACATACTTCTGCTGTGATCTTTCGGCCCTGGAACCTGATGGCCACAGACTGAATACCCCAAAACCATGAGCCAAATTAAACCTCTCCTCTTTTGGGTTGTGGGTGTCAGGTGTTGTGCCCCATAAGAAGAGAGCTGACCAACACAGAACTATAACATAACACTTGTTAAAAGGATATTGAATAAAGATGGCATAGCACTGCCACAGGGATGGACACATAAACAATACAGAAGAAAAACAGACTTAAAATTATGTGGCTATCAGTAATGTAGATGACTGCATGACAGAAGTGACGATCCAGGTCGGAGGACAAACAGTCAGCTAACCATTAAATCATGCTGGAGAAATGGAGTCTTCCTATAGAGGGAAAAAAAAAACTATTTTCCAGGGCAAAATGAACAAAATATCACTAGTTTGTACAGATCACAGAAAAGCTAAGGGCATAAATGTGAGGAAAAACATAGCAACACTCTTAATGCCTTTTGAAGGCAACAAAAGAAAATATTGTGATGGCTTTTATAAGAGGAAAAAATTTCTTTAAATAATAACAATAATAAAGAAAAAAATTTAAATTTGCAGTAACATAGCATCCTTACTGAATTAACATTACTGAATTAGTATACTATCCTCATCTGTCTAAAATACAAAAACACAAATATATATTTTCATAAAAATATCTGCATATCTATTTTTGGTGGTTCTAGTTGTGCTCCTCTCTATTCAAAATTATATAAATGACATTGCATCTCTCTCAGAGAAGGGGCCACAGATTTACAATGGCCTAGAAGTAGATTTCAATCATTACTGTAATTCTTTCCTTAAATACATACATGTATTATCATTTAGAGTGTTTTACTAAAGTAAACGAGCCAGGCCTCTTATCCCCACTTTGACTGCTCTTTTCAGTCCGTCATCTGTTCCTCTCCAGTTCCACTTGTCCTCATGACACTCTTGCCAAAAATGATGTCTCCTCTGGGCCTTTGTATGAGCACCAGAAGCACCACACAATTTTTTACTCACCTCCCTGTTCTGTGTTCACGTGCTACCTGATCAGCCTCCTATAGAGCTACACTGCTCCCTCACACTGGCTATCCTTCCCTTGTGCTTTAGTTTTCTCTGTAGCATTTGTCCTATCTGACACATTCTTCTAGCTCATCATTTTGGTTCTCTGTTTTATTGCTTGTGTTCCCAATAAAATGTAACCTCCAGAGCAGGGATTTTTGTCTATAGTTTACTGTTTTATCGCTAGCATGTACCACGATGTCTAGAAGATGAGCTATTTTTTAAATATGTTCAATTCTTCTTCCAAAAAAAGTTCTGGAAATCCTTTAAAAGTCCTTCTAGGAACAGTGAACATATGCACCACAGTCTAATAATAATCTCAGAAATGCATTGCTGGGGAGAGAAGAGAGGATGCTACACAGAATGCAGTGTCATAAGAAATATGTTCCTTGCTTTCTAAAATCCCTCTCCTTGCATTACTCCTCTTCAGTTTTCAGGAAAGCATAAGCACATTGGTAATGCTGTGTGAAGGGGCGGGAGTGTAGAAAGAGTTACAGCATAAAATACAGGCTAAAACTTCACTCAATTCATAACCTGCATAGATCGTACTTCAGTACGTTGAGCATAAAACCACATAGACTGTATCAAGGATTTCAAATTTTGCTTGCAATATAACATGATTAGATATCCAGGGGCTTCCTGGCCACAGCTCCATAACCTCATAGCTCCATGACCAACTCTTACCCTATCAGCCACAGCCAGCTTGTGCTATAATTTAGCATAAAGCTTTCAAACGTTTCCACCAAAAACAGCCTGTTGAGGGTTTACTATGTTTACACTCTGAAGCTTTCCAAAGAAATAATAATGGTTCTTTAAAATTATAGCCCTATCATAAAATCTTGTAAATCTAAATTTCAAGCTAATTTTACTAAATCCAGAAGATTATATATCATGAATTGTTTTAGATTTTTTATAAAAATCATTAGAAAATACTAAAGTTTCTTTTTACCCCAGATAAAACATTTTTTAGGATCACCCTCAGCTTTTCTTTTGCTATTAAATTCCATCTAAAAAAATTAAATTAAAAAATTCCATCTAAAAATTAATAATTTATTTTCTTAAAAACTAAAACCACTTATATTGAACTAATCTCTATAGGTTACAAAGAAAATTCACATTCTGTTTTCATAAAGCATGACTCATTGTACTCCTTTTAATAAAAGAAGCACTGTAAAGGTACTCCATAAATTAATTCAGTATTTATGGAGAAGTAAACCCTTAAATCCATAAATATCTATTAGGTCTTGAAAAAAAGATTTCTATTTCCCTAAAGACAGGAAACTGCC
>NW_004524678.1:5892770-5919861 GCF_000260255.1 Octodon degus | reverse complement strand
TGTGCCAGCAGGCTGAGGGATCTGCACTGGGGCCAGGAAGTGATGTTCAATGTAAGAACCAGAATGCCCCCAAAAAGTACCACAGCTATTCTCAACAACACTGATCACCTGAGCTTCTCCGATGATGAGAACAGTTGAGTTCATATCAGGAAAACCAACATGACAAGCTTCTCCGGACAAATCCACAGCACCATCTTCCCCTCCAGTTCTGCTTTTATGCTACTGGCAACAGTGCTCAGAAGGGCTTTCCTCACCAGCACCTCGCTGACTCAGCCGAGCTGAATGTTTTTAAGTTGACCATTAGTTAATCCACCATACCATGGTCTTCACAGTGGTCTTCCCCACCCATCTTGGAGTTTAGTTCTTTGACCAATTCATTTTTATAATTTCAGCACTAAAAGCCTGACTTATTGATAGGCAGTTCCTTCCCTGAATGGGTCTCACCTAAATGAACAAGGAAAATACAGTGATTAATTTAAGACTTCTAACTTAAATCAATACTTACGGGTTTGTTTTTCAAAAGTGATAGTAGTCCAACTGGCTTCTACCAACCTCATTCCCACCCATAATGCCTTCCCCAAACAAAAATTAAACTGGTAGCTTTCCTGATCCATACTTTGAACTAAAATAAGAAACCTTGCTCATAGCATTTCCACTTTAACCTAAAGGTAGGGAATCTTCATCAGATTGAAAAATGACTTAACACCCAAGACGATTCAACAAGCTCACATATTGCCTGTGTTTACTTCTGTCACTAGGTTGACAGGTAACATATTTGGCTGGCTCTGCTCCTCAGCTAGATGCAGAGACCACAGCTGCCATTATGCATTTAGAGATAAGGGTTTTAAAACCTAAGAACATTCTATTTTTCCCCATAAGATATTGTCACAAAAAAATAGTTGATAAAATCTGCTGCATTCTTCTTGAGAGAAAAACCCTAAAGAAATGATTCACTTTTGGGTTTTGGTGATCCATAGGCATCCCTCTAAGTATATTATTGTAATTTGTAAGTTTTTAAATGACTCATATTCTGGGAGGATTAATCTACCATATATATCACTACTCTGCTTTCATTTTCTATTTCCTCCCAATACAATATACTTAGTGGGGGAGAGGGGGTGGTTTAGATTGGATATTGAGAAGTTCAACATATTTCCAAAGGGCAGGAGATCCACAAACTGTTACTCAGAAATCCTCATTAGCATGGAACAATTATTGAACATTTACTATTTATCAGGTATTTTGCCATCCTGGAACAACTGAGATGAGTGTGATGCTGACACCAGCCTCCAGGGTATCTACAAATACACACAGACACCAGCGTGTGTGTAAGAACTTCTGCCTGCTCACCGCTCCCCAGACCCCTGTCCAACCAGAGTCCAGGCCCAGCCTGTGTGTGGGACCATCCACACACTTGCGGGAACCCCCTCTATCAGACAGGCCTCCTGTGGAACCCTGAGGCAGAACTCCCTGCACAGAGGCTAGGGGCCAGACCCACCCAGCTAATCCAGGAGCTGAACATCTTGCCGGAGGGGCAAAGTGGGTTCACTTCCATAGGCTGCAGCAGGAAGAAGCTGAGCACAGCAGCCAGACCCAAACTAGGCACATCTGGACGAGTTTAAATGTGGCAGATCCAGAACCAGTAAGCAAAAACACTTTGCTAGAACCAGATCTATGAGAGCATCCTCTCTCTTTCTATCTTGATAGAGAAAGGGATAATAGGTAACCAGAGTGAACTAGTCTGCCTGAAAAAACCCATGTACATCAAGGGGAGGTGATCAGACAGAACTTAGGGGAACTAATTTAAATACAAATTCCCAATTTAATGTCTGCTTAGCTACACAGACATAATGTTTGCTCTTATGGTCTAAACTACAAACCGATTAGTTATAAAAGTTTTTCAGCTACTAAATATCACTATACATTATCAGTGTTCCTAACTGTAGTTCTTTAAATACAAAACTATAACTGCTTTAACATAATCTCTCTTGAGTAAGAATTACAGTAGGTGCTAAGGATATAACTGCACCAAAGCTCTACACCAAAGGTCAGAGTTCAGTGCTATACAAAATGACAAAGGAGCAAAATACAGTCTCAGGCTCCATGCCCACTGAGAACAAATGCAGGAGACAGTAGCATAGAAGAAATTGGAAATCACACACCTGAAATCTCTGAATGAATAGCATCTGAAGTAAAGAAACAACTGCAGAAAGGCATAGAGGAAATCAGATCAGAAATAATCTCTGAAGTTAAAAAAAAGAAATGATACAAATACACTAAAAATTACATAGAGATCTCAGGACCTTGCACTTGCCAGGAAAGGGTTTAAGCCACTGAGCTATCTCTCCAGCCCTACATACAAATCTTATAATCATAATAGAGAACAAAACGAGAACCTAATTTTTTTCCAATGCCAGGAAGTTTCCCAATTTGGACTGAGCTAATAAAAAAGAGCTTCTCCAAAGAGCTCGCTTAGCAAGTCATAAAGAATAAATGAAAGTGTGTGGCATGTGGATGAGATGGTTGAGGCATCCCAAGCAAAGGAACACCACATGCAAAGAGGCAGGGACACAAGGAGGTTCTAAGCAAAACAGTGGGAAGGATGTGAAACTTTGTCACATTTAAATCCTTTCATACAAGGAAATGGGACAGATCACACATGCGCATCACAATGATCCCTCTGCCAGCAGCAGAAGAGAAAACCGATCCAAAGGCTGTAGAAATCAGGAAGAGAAAGTTGGCTATGGCCATCGAGCTGCAAAATGCATCAAATGCCTGTCACATCGGGAAATGGGTCAGACTAACCTGGCAGTAAGTTGTGCTTGGGTGACAAGAGGGAAATATTTCAAATGTTGCTAGCACATCATTATAGCTCTATTCCCTATGAGAGTAATAGTGAAATAATAAAGAAGTAATAATGTTCCGCTATTTACCATCTTTAATCTTCACAGATAGTCTCAAGATAGAGTTGATCTCCCATTTTACACTTGAGCCCACAGAATCAAAAATATTAAGCAAATTATTTCAAATCACATGACAGAAATCAGATCCAACCCAATGCTGCCTGGCTCCAAAATCTACACTCCCATTGCCCCACAATTCCTCGTAGATCCTCCCATTTTGGGGAGTTTATTACAGAAGTCCCTAAAAGACCCTTAAGTTGTGGTCTCTTGGAAAATATCTCAATAAAGCTTAATGCAGAAATTTCCCAATTGCTTTACTATCTTAGCTTTCCACATATTGAGGTCTAAAGCATTACTCAGAGAAAATGTACTAGAAGGAAAACGGCTGCCAGTGTGTCAACCACGGCCGCAAGGGCATCATCTCAGAGCTAATACAATTTCTCAGAGAAAAACACTTACACCAAATTATGCTAAAAGTATTTTTGGCTCTTATTAAATGATGCATATAGAAAGGCTAGTTTAAAATAGTCACAGGATTAGGGTGGGGGAAGAGGAAAATTTCCTCGCTAGCATTGCTTTTGCTCAAATCGTCTGATTAGTTGTGCAAAATGCAACCTTTAAGCAATGGATGAGTTAACATTGCTATCACAACCTTCACTTCTCCATTATCTGACTTTTATGAAT
Source organism: Octodon degus (assembly GCF_000260255.1). NCBI lineage: Eukaryota > Metazoa > Chordata > Mammalia > Rodentia > Octodontidae > Octodon > Octodon degus. Next base: position 5,916,274 of record NW_004524678.1, on the reverse strand, counting down.
TTAAATTTGCAGTCTTAAAGGTTGCTCCACTCTAGGATTTTTGCATTCAATTAAATACAATCATAGAGAAATAAAATCACATTTTTCAAAACAAATGTTCATCACCTTAAGTCTAGCAATAAACCATTAATATTCTCAGAGAAAAGTTTCAACTTGCTTTGCTACTGTACTGTTACATTTTTAACAGCTAATGAGTGATCTGACAAAAGCATGTGGATACAGCATCCATAAAAGACAATTACTATCTTTGTTGTCAAACTTTTCTGCTATTCTTTTTCAGGGTACAAAATGAAATCTAAAAAGAACTTGACAATTAAGACCTTCATCAATGTAGCTTTATTTTTCACTATTATTATAACATTCCAAAGTAATCTTTTTCTTCAAAAATCCCAAAAATACAATAGTCCCTGAAGTTTAAACTACTGTTTATATACTTAAATCACATGAAATACTCCAGACATCAGTTTCAAAACCCAAAGAAACAAAGAATCGTTTTTCCTAAAAGTGAGTAGGAATCTCAGAGTGTCAAGAAGACTCAAAATTAGTTACATTCATGGCATCCTGTGGAAGCATTTAGACTAACAATTTAAAGATTCCAGGGTCATTAAACTGACCTCCTTACTAAAATGTGAATATTATACCCCTAACTTTAAAGAAGTCTGCATGTAGGTAAAAATTGAAATGTCTAAGTAGAGAATCTTTTATTAGTCAGTCAACAAATATGTATATAGTATGTTCTAAAGCCAGGCACTATCCCAGGTCACATCATCTAGGAAATGTGCCCCTTCAGTTTCTGCAATAGAAATTAAGGAATTTCACTTGTACTCGGGGAACCAAAGGGTAAAGCACCTTTTCCATGCATTTCCTATGTCACAGAACAAGATGATCCCAGAGGCAATAACTCTACCACATTTTCTGTTCACATATGCATGAGTGGCATGCAGCCTGTGGTGTCCTAGGCTGTAGCATCAGACCAGCACTGAAGCATGAAGTACACGGCATGCAAATCAGGGCCCAAAGAGACACGCTATGGTTGTGCCTTCCTAAATGTGGCCAAATCCTAACCGAAACTCCACACAGCAGCGGCTGAAGGACAAGCCAAGTTGATGTACCGTGATACAGAAGAGGTATCTCAGACAAGACTCAGAGCAGTTTGTGAGTTAAGAAAATGCAAAAGCCAGGAGAATGCAAAGCTAATGATCTCAAGTTCATATATAAATATTTAAATTTTAGAACTGAAGTTATTTGAGGTTGATGAATGCATATGCGATCATTAGAATAAATAACTAGAATTGAGGTCATCTGGAAATTTGGCGAGGGTATTAATCAGGATAAACTGGAGTAAGAGATGATCACAAATCCAAATTTAGAACAATAATGGTTTATTTCTTATTTATACTACATATTCATCTCATCAGGGAAAGCTCCTCCTGGTTCCTCGGGACACCAGGGCCTCAGATGGTGAAATGGCCCGTGTCTGAAACATTGCTAGTCTGAAAAGATAATATGGAAAGCATGACTCAAGTATTCATGTTTCTGCTGAGAAGTGACGCTAATTGCTTCCTCTTGCACTTTCTTAGCCAAATCCGGTGAGATGCCTATGCCTCAGTTCTGCAGGATAAGGGTGTGTACAGTTCTTGCACAAGGCAGTTCACCAGAGGCAGTTCACACAGTTGAGCAGTGATATAATCCACACCAAGACTGGGTCACTGTTCATCCACATGAACACAGACAGAGTTGAGATGGAAAAAAAAAAAAAAACCCAGTGTCTTCCATGAATGAAGGCTGAAATGTAACCACAACAAGAAGTTCTAGAAGATGATCCACCCAATGAAGAGAGTGGCCATGGAGCTCTTGAAGAACATTCTGGAACTTCTGATGGTAAGAATCATGATGACAAAGAGTACGAACTTGAGGGTTTTGCTGGGGAAATGCTGTTCTTGAGGGAGGACAGACTTTCAAAAGCACAGTTTTTTGACATGATGAAATGATTCAGGATGCGACGGGACTTATTTTGACAGCTCTTCTTTACTTAGGGTCAAACTTCCTCAACACTTCAACTGTCCGTATAACCCCTAAAATAGCCCACTATAGCTTATGAAGGGACCTAGTATAGGGCTTAAGTGACAACAGAGAGAGAACAGAGGCACTGGATTTCCTATGGACTCCATTACCCCAAAAAAGCTGGCCTAACAGAATCATCTCGGAGACACACTTCAGGACTGAGTTGTAATTCAAGATGCAGTGGTTGTGTAGAGCTCTATTTCCAAAGGCCAAAACATACTCTGTGACTGACCCAAGGATGAAGATAAAATTGGCCACTTAAACCCTCTCTTTCTAGTGATCTGTCAACCAACAAACACCCACCTTCTCTGTAGTTTTAGTCTTAGATACAGTAGAAGTGCTGTTCACTAAATGGGGAAAAGAAAAAGTCAGCAAATGGTCTTCACCATCTGGTCATTTTAGTTCCTTGTGTCAGGAAATTATAAAAAATAAAGGAATGTCTGTGTGGGCAATGTCAGACTCTGACTCCATGAGAGCTAGTGTTGCTTCCAAACATGGGAACAAGGAACAGTGTATCTAAAACCCAGACATGGCTCATGTTTCCACTCCCAATAGTTATAGTAAATAATCCATCACAACAACCATACGACAGTTGAGACAAGACAAGCAAGACAGGGACCCCGTGGGGAAGAAGTCTGGATTATCCCACCAGACATGGAATTCAGATCAGCTGAAGTTCTGATGAACAAGTGTTATTAAGAGGGTTATTCGGAGGAAAAAATAAGCAATGTCTAGTCAATAAAGCATAAGATGCAGCTAAGCCACTGGGATAGTCACTGGCTTTACTTTTCTCCCTGTCTCAACACTTTGAGAGGATGTAGCTGGCCACCACTTTGCAAGCATCACCATTCCTTGTGCATCCGCATTATAGAAGAAATTAGGTTTGCATGTTCTTATAACATCAGCAATCCCATACACTGCAGGGCCATGTGAGAGGGCAGATATAATGGAGGAATTGAGTGAATGTGAGTGGACCAAGGGGTATAGTGCTGCAGATTTCTCTTGTGTGCCATTTTAGATGTCTTTGGCCTTCTGTGCCTTTTCTTCCAGCTGTCGCCTCAGTGATCCCATGCCATAGGGGCTGCTACTGACTTCATACTGGTGCAGCCTGACAGTGTGTCACCTCATGCTTGAATTAAAACCCTCTCTTCCCTTTGATATTTATGCAGGATCAAGTGAGACAGGAGCCAGTGGATAAATTATGCCCCTTTGAAGTCAGAAATCCAAAGAGTGAGACAGCAATATATTTTCAAGGGATTTACTGAAGAAATATTCCCAAGAGAAAGGGAATGAGAAGGCAGGGTAGGGCAGGAGAGGAGGAGCCAAGCAAGGATTTGACAAGCTTTTGTCTGACCCATGGGGTGCTCTGAGGCAAAGGATCAGCCCCCTCAGACTTCTGCCAGCTAGTTGTGGTTGTTGGACTCCCCCTGCAGCTGGGGACTTTTCTTAGTTTTGCAGTGACTTTCTGGCAAATCTCTGGAGAAAGAACTAAAAATATTCTCATAGCCACCAACAGAGCAGCCAGGAATGGGTGCACAGACCCAGCTAAGGGAACTAGTGGGGCTCAAATGGTACTATGCCTGTGTTCTGATGGAGTCTTGAGGAGCGGTTGAGGGCCTGGTTCCCTCTGCCTCAGGTGCTGCTTTCTAGATAAATCAAATTAAAATACTCTAAAAGAAAAAAAACTCAAGAGAACTTATGCATGCCTGCCTTGAGCAACTGAGAAATTGCTCCAGTTCTGGGGTGAGGACAAATGTCTACCCAGAACAAGGACAGTTGAGGGTGGCTTGGGGCCTGGTGAATGTGGCTGTCCGATGCAGTGTTTACTGGGAGGTCACTCTAGAGAATTCCATATGTAACAAAACACGCAAAGTCAAACATTTGGAGAAATTTCAGAGCTTATTTTCCCCCTAATTCTTTTTATTAGATAGGCCATATTAATTGCTTTGTATTAACAGTCTGTTATGGATTGTATCTAGGTAGCCCTTAAAGCCTCATGAGGTCATAGGCAGGGCTTTTTCAGAGGTGGCTGGATCCGCAGTGTATGATGCTGGGATTCGTGGTGCGATGCTAAGATCAAGGCACTAGGATTAAGGGTGTGAGCACTACCTGCCCTGAGAAGCCTGGATAAGACATAAAGGATAGAAAGAGCTATTGTCAGCCCTTGCTTGCTCTTGCCTGCCTACTTGCCATGGTCTACTTTTCATCTGCAACGCCCCTTCATCATGCCACCTTGCCTTAGCACCAGCCAACTACATGCTGAAACCTCCATGAACTGTAAGCTAAATGAACCTTCCCTCCTTTAATTTGGGGTGTTGGGTATTTTGTCTCAGCAGCAAAAAAAGTAACTAAGATGAAGTCCAAGACACTTATATATTAATAGGTGACTGGGACAAGATGGATATTTCTTAACTTCCTGAAGGGTTTCTTTTTAGAGTCACAAGCCTTTTCTGATAAGAAATAAACTTCACTTGGAGAAGTTATCAGTTTAAATTACATTTCTAACACACATGATAAGGTTCTATAGGTTTTCTGTTTGCTGCAAAGGTTGTTGAAATGTTAATTGTTGGAATGTGAACAAATTTCATGTGGCACAAAGAAAGGAGAATTTCCTTAAAGCCCAATTTGAATTGCTTCTCTAGCAGAACATTACATAAGTTATTATGCATAGGCAATTTCCTTCTCATCTATTTAACATTCAATTAACATCCCATTATCAAAAGCCCCCTTAATTTTGTCCAATATGAAAAGTAAAAGTCACTTGCATGTAAACACTAGTATCATTAATTATATTTGTTAAGTTTTTTTATTCCCTCAGATTCAAATGTTTCCCAAATAATAGTTTGATCACCAAATGAAACAATGCTTTGAAAAACTGATAGGATGAAAATTAACTCTAATGACCACAGTTACTGTCAAATTCCTCAGTCCTGCTCAATATGACAAGTAAGATGTCACTAACTAAGAATAGGAAATAAAATTATTGTACCTATCAATACTATCATCAATAATCACATTGCTTATTCTTTTTATTCCCCCAGATTCAAAATGCTCTGCAAGTATTAGATAGACCATCAAATGAACCGATGCTTTATAAAATTAATGGGATAAAAGACATTTCTGATGACCAAAGGGGAAAGAATGACCAGCTCAAAGCTAGTCAGTCAAAGCAGTAGAGATTATAAACTGAAAGGCTCTATTGTTTTCCAATCAGCAACTGTGTCCTGTGTGGACATAACATCATAGCTGTAGAAATACAAATCAACTGTAACGTACAGTGCAAGTGCTTTTCAATGAATCAGAAGGAAAGTAGCCATAACATGAACAAAGAAACAACCACCAATAAAGATGAAGAACACTAAAAATTGAAAAATTTTGGAAAGCATGTGACTTAATAAAGTTAATCATTTCTTAAGCATTTCTTCTAATAAATCCCCAAAGACAGATATTTTGAAAGCTTAATCCTTTATTATCCAAAGTACACACATATGTTAGGAATCTGCCTAGCATCACAAAATGCCTAAAGAAAATGCTGCTATGTGAATAGCACATACAAATAAAAGAAGGAGAAGGACCAACCATGTTTGCTAACAAATTTAGAAGGAGCTATTAAACAGAGTTTTACACAAAGTAATAACGAACGTTTAAGGAGGATATTAGCTATTATTGTATTGACCTGTTGTTATGGTTTGTGTCTAGTTGTCCCCCAAAGCCTCATGCAGTCATGGGGTGGGGAGACTTCTAGAGTTTGAGATTAACTCATGATCTACTGGGATTATGGGTCTTAGTCCTGCTGGGATTATGGATTTTAGTACTTCTGGGATTACAGGCGTGTGTACTTCCCCCAGCCTGGGGCAGAGAGCCTGAATGCAATATAAGAGAGACAGAGAGACAGACTCTCTGTTACCATTGGTGCTGTTCCACTGCCACGAACTGCTGGTCTCTGCCATGTGCCACTCTCTGCACCTTGGAGCCAGCTGAGTATGGACTGAAACCTCTAGTAACCATGAGCTAAAGAAACATTTCTTTCCTTCAGTTTGGGTGCCAGGTATTTGTCCCAGCAATGAAAGAAGAGTAACTGAGACATCTGTGAATTCTCACACTGCACCCCATAGATACATAGTTATTATTTTTCAAATTTTCAATAATATTTTGTCTTACTGTTAATTTTCCTGTCAAATAAATGATCAAATTTTAGTTTTTCTTAATGCATACAACCAAAGCATTTAAATGCAGTTGAAGCATTAGCAAAAATATGTGTATCTCTGAGACTCCTAAAACCTACTTCAAATTTGAGTTAATTGTTGGACATCCAATATTATTCTCTCAGTCAGTAATAGTTACTGAAAGCCTACTCTGGACCAAGCACTAGGCTAAGAATTGGAATTTTAAGGGAGGATGAAAAGGACTTTGCAATCCAGCATATTTTGGCTCTTGGGATTATAAGAATGCAAGATCTTTAAGGATGACAGTCCTGCTGTACATTTCCTATGATGATTAGCAGAGTAATAAGAAGAAATTAGGAACTCATAAGCTCAAAATACTTTGCAGAGGCATTTTTTAGATACTTATTGTTTGCTGACATATAAAAACCGATTTTTACACCCTAAAATACATTATTTAGTAGCTCAAAAATAAAAACAAGTCTTAGAAACTACTATACAGATAGACAACATTGCTGCTCAGAGACAGGCTAGAGCCGCTGTTATGTGAATGGGACACATACGTATTCTCACCCTGTATGTCAGGTCTTATTGCTATTTTGCCAGGAATATTTGCCATCAGGTTTTCCCCACCCCATGGACGCAAGAGGTGCTGCAATGCCCTCCAAAGGAATTCCACTACCCATGCTTTTTGCAGCTCACTGATTCAAATTTATGAAACATAGTTAATATTTTCCGTCTTCTTACATTAGCCACTCTCTGAGCAGGTACCTTATTGCATTGTGTTATTCCATCTATTATTTATATCCCACCTATTTCCTGGAAGGACTTAGGATGGCTTAAAATATTAAAATTTGACAGACAAGTCCATTAGAAATAAAAAGGGAGATCAAAAGCCAGTTCAGAGTAGTGAATAAACTTATGAAAATGAGCTAATAAAAGAGGGCACTAAATTTAGCTTCAAACTCTTCCAAAGTCAAGAGGAATCAGGAGTATGTATGTTTCTAATTCTTTAAGAGATTCAAAGAATTATATAAACTTATCTATGGCAGATACTTCTAGATAGCGTCCAAAAACCTCCTACCTTTCCTCTTAACTCATAGTTATAGGTACTAGTTGGGCTACAACCAGGTACTGCATGTTGCAGCCTTTCTAGGCTATGTAATATGGATTCCCTCAAAGGGGTATGAGCAGAAGAGATATGCATAGCCTGCATTTCCTGCCAAAGGAGAACTACAGTCCTGAGCTTCCAGTTTCTCCCTTTTTACTAGTTAGCAAGGGAACAATCAGCATGATCTTATCTTGGAAGCCACAGGTTAAAGTTCTGAGGCTTCTACTGACAGGGTCCTGACTGAACACAAAGAAGAGAGAAGACAGACTTTCTGCTAGGAAATCCAGGGCATGCAGCTGGAATACTTTGCTGAAGTCATCTGAACACATGAAAAATACTGAGCCAAAGGAGATATCCCTGAGCTAAATCAAACATCTATCTTGCTCTCAAAAGAAAGCTACTAAATATCAGGATAGATGCAGTGTAAAGCCATAGCTGGTATATCTAAAATAAGGCTACTTCATCAGAAAGAGGGGATTAAAACACAAATTCAATCAATTAGGAATAAAAGGGGGAAATCATAATGGATCTTACAAAAACCCACATCATCAATACCCACTTTGAGAACCTATACTCTAATAAGATGAAAAACACAGAAGAAATGGACCAATTTCTAGACAGAGATGAATTACCAAAACTCAATCAAGAGGGTATGAAAATGCTAAATAACTGAATAACAGCCAATGAAATTGAAAATGTGATTAAATACTTACCAAAGAAGAAGAGGATTCATTGTTGAACTCTGCATTACAGAACGAATGCCACTAATGCAGAAACTCTTTAAGAAAATTAAAAGGAAAGCAACACTTCCCATATCATTCCTGGAAGCAAGCATCACCCTGATTCCAAAGCATTATGGTTTGTGTCTAGTTGTCCCCCAAAGCCTCATGCAGTCACTGGAGCAGGTTCTAGAGTTTGTGATTAATTCATGATTCAATGCTGAGATTATGGGTGTGAGTGCTACACCCCCATGCTGGGGCAGAAAATCTGCTTACAAATGTAAGGAGGGGAGAGAGGCTTGCTAGCTGCCTCAACTGCTATCTCTCCCTTTGTGCTTTGCTGTTTTCCACCACCATGAATGATTGCCCTCTGCTATGTGCCACTCTGGCTTGGAGCCAGCAGAGTATAAACTGAAACTTCCACTAATTCTGAGCTAAATAAACCCTTCCTTCCTTAATTTTGGGTGTTGTAAATTTTGTCCCAGCAATGAGAAAAAAGTAACTAAGACACAAATCCAGGGAAGAACTCAACCGAAAAAGAAAACTACAGGAGGCCAATCTCCCTAATGAACATAGACATAAAAATCCTCAATAAGATACTGCCAAACAGATTTCAACAAATCATCAAGAAGATTATACATGACCAAGTGGGGTTCATGACAGGCATACAGGGATGGTTCACCATCTGCAGATCAATAAACGCAATATACCATATTAACAAAACTAAAGACAAAAAGCACATGATCATTTCAGCAGATATAAAAAAGCATTTGACAAAGTTCAACAATCATGCATGATAAAAACCCTAAGGAAAATTTGAAGAGATGGTCTTTATCTCAATCTGATAGAAGCCGTTTATGACAAGCCAACAACATCATACTAACTGGTCAAAAACTGAAAGCTTTCACTGTAAAATCAGGAACATAACAAGGATGCCCACTATCATCACTCTATACAACATAGTTCTGGGAAAATTAGCCAAAGGAATTAGACAAGAGAAATGAAAAGAAGGAGTAAAAAGAAGAAAGTAAGAAGTTGGCTAATGATTATTTTAGATGACATGATTATTAGAGATGACATGATACTCTACATAGAAGACCCCAAAACGCCACCAAAAATCTTTTAGATTTAGTAACTAAATTCAGCAGTGTAGCTGGACACAAAGTCAGCAGTGAAAATTCAGTATCATTCCTGTACACAAGCAACAAACTCATAGGGATATGAATTAGGAAAACCACATTCTTTATAGTAACATTCAAGAAAATTAAATACTTAAGAATCAATCTAACAAAGGAAACAAAAAGATCTACACATCAAAAATTATAGTACTCCACAAAAGAAGATCAAAGAGGATATCAGGAAATGAAAAGATATTCATTGCTTATGGATAGGAAGAGCCAACATAGAGAAAATTGCCATACTCCCCAAATTTTTATACACATTTAATGCAATACCTATTAAAATGCCATCAGCATACCTCACAGAACTATAGAAAACAATCTTAAAATTCACTTAAGATCAGGAGGAGGAGGAGAAATAGAATATACAGGTCACCGTTGTTGATGTCAAGATCCCAACTATGCCATTTTCCAGGTATAAGGCAACTTGAAAGAAGGCAAATTCCCTCTTTAAAAAAATATAATAATAATAATAAAACAAGATCCATTTCCTGAGATTCCATTAGGTCATGAGTATTTCACCATGTGATAGGACTATTTCTTGTGTGGCATCTAACATTCTCACCTCCCCCAAAATAAATTACAGAAAAATGATAAAATCTCCTTTCCTTATGTTGTCATGCAGTCTTGATTTTTAACTATATTCTTGCCATCCACTCTGATAAACTGGCAGCACACATAAGTGCTTAGAATTTTAGGTTATTCCCCAAAGCTCTGTATCAATAAATTGGATGTATAAACTATCAGAATTACATCCGGCCTATATATGAACTGTGAAAGCTAAAAGCAGAGTAGTCCATGATGAAAGGGGGAGCCCATTATTCTCAAAGGAAAAAAAAGACAAGCAAAAGGATGTTTTCAAATGGAGAGCTGCCACTGTGTTTAATCAAACAAAATGAAAAAGAAATGTTAACGAGACAATACCAGTTTGCAAAAGACTCGACATCAAGTAGCGCACCATTCCCACATTGTGGTTTTAATTCCCAAGACAATTCTGTTGTATATTTTCACCTCACTCCTAGTGAAGGAAACTGTTACAGAAAACAGTGAAGACTCATTCCTATACAATATTTTCCAGGACTCTTTTAGAGGCTCAAGATTAGAAACCCAGTTCAAGCTACAATAGTAGTGCAATGGCTCCTCAGTTCAGGAACTTAATTCATGGCATGAATCTGGAAAAGATGGCTACAGTTGTGTTTACAAATTATGCAGAGTTTGTGAAGAGAAGCAAAATCTTGTGGGACATTTCTGTTTGCAAACTGAACTGCTCACAAGCCTTCGTAAACAGAGACTATTAGAAAACAGAAGTGTTCGTGAGCTGAGTTATGGTGTTGCTTCGGCTCACGAGCACTTCTGTTGGCAAACAATTCAGTTTTCCTCAGAATCATGGACTGAATTAAGTTTGTGAACTCAGGTACCACTGCATAAAAAGCAGAAACCACAATCAAAATATTAAGGCAGATATCTGGCTCGATACATGACTGGAAATAAGTAGTCAAATTTACTACTCTGTATTTCTCTTTGTGTCATAGAAATCAGATGTGTGTGATAGGTACATGACAGCCATTAGCAGCTCAATATTCATACACTTACAGTTCAGCGTAGAGTATTTTCTCACAAATCTCTGACTGGAATTGTGTGTTCTTCTTGCATGTGGCCAGGAGCACAACAGGTCAGGCCTATGGCCTATGCGCCATTTCTAGAAAGAAGACAAACCAAGCCCTTTCTATTGCCACATAGAAAGAGCTCCTCTTCCTACCATGTATGCATAAAGGTATTATCTCTTCAAAGAAGGGAGAGAAATAGATTCTGGTTAAGCAAAGTGTACTGGAGATGACACTCCCCTCCTTTAAGCTTCAGGCAGACTGAAATCATTATTTCATACACATAAATAGGAAATTATTTCACTTGAATATGCAAATATTCACATTTGACCGATACTACCTTAGTTCTTTGCCTACGGGACACAATCCAAGATCTCATAAACTCAGAAATTTCTGAATATTGCACACCTTCTTCCATCATACTTAGATAGAGTGCCTCAGAAACTAGAAAACCATAGCCAGTTGAGTAATTGCACTTCCATTTGAAGACAAAGAAGGAAAAAAAAATAATGACAAATGATGCCCACTGAGGCAAGAAAAGTAAAGGAAGCAGAATTCAGGGGCTAGAGATACACAGCATTGGTTGCTCTATTTGACAGAGACAGCTTGAACAGATTGTCCCAAGGTTAAAGTGATGCCTTCAACACCTAGGCCACTACCGTGTGCTCATCTGGGGTTCTCTGTTGTTCATGGACCTCACTGGCAGTAAGGAGGAGGCCATGAGGGAGGAATCACCAGGACTGTTCCTGTCACAGTCCCAAACTCCCTGTAACACACGCACTGTTCCCACACCTCTGAAGGAGCTCTCTTTGCAGTCTTGTCAGCAAAACAATGATGTTCTGTTTTCTCAGCCCTAGGAGACCCTGCCTGGAGACTCTCTCAGCATCAGAAAACAGCACTATACTATCAAGTACTTCTCCCTCTGCCAGCTCCTTTTGCTCTTGTTCTTCACATTTGACACAGTTCTTGAGAACGGTGTGATTTACCTATTGGTCATGATTATAAAAGTTACAAACACTGGGAAAATCTAACTTCCTCCAGGGAAGCGCTTACTCCACTGAGCCATCTCCCCGGCCCCTAACTTCCTCTAAACCCAACATTTTCAAGTTATCTGGCAATTGTTAAGTGAAATGCACTTTGCTCCTGGGAAATTAGGTCTGGACTTTAGATTGAAAGCCAGTTTGTCCCCATCTCTTAGGCCATCATTTCTCTACAAGGGTGACCTGCTGATGCCCAAAAATGAGGGTCAAGGTCAATTCAATCATGTTTGGCTGGTAGATCATACCTGCACGTGTACGTACGTACTCACATACACATACACACACCTAAAAACCCTGAATTACATTACTATCAAATAGAACCAGTTTTGTTTGTGCTTGTTTTCTCTTAACAAGCTAAAATGTCTGGAAGCATCACCAAAGTGTTTGGCTTGTATAGCGTATGTTTTGCCAGTGAGCTAATAGCAGCACTTCTAATTCCAGTCAACAATGTCTGGCACACAAACCCAGCATCCACATTCCGAGTTACACTGCCCCTACTCAGAGGCAAGAAGCTGTCTTTATACTCCCAACTCATTTCCATTATAACTTGTTGAGTTGCCACATTTAGGAAAACAGTTTGGCAATGTTGCAATTTTCCTCCTGCGCAGTAACTGAAAACTCTCATTATCTATTTCTGCATTGGGAGCAGCTAAAAAATGCCATCTCAGAGAAAGAAAAGAGAAGACATCTAAGCATCCAGAAGCCTTCTCTAAGTTTATTTCCTGCAATCACATTGTTCATTTATAGTTACCCAGTAACTTTCCCATGCAAACTTGAAGAGTTTCTACCTGTATTCTTTAACTTATACTTACAAAATTCCAATAATATAAAATATACATAAAAATTACCTATGTCATCTTATGGGTTACTTACAACTAAAATAAAGCAATTTCAGAGAAACAGAGGAGACTAAATAGAAAGGCCACCTTCAGTTGGAGGAACATGGCTTAAAACTGAAGAAAAAGGAGAAGGAAAGAAATTATAGGATGGGAAGGCCAGTCACCAGTCCTAACCTTAACCTTAACTCCAAGTTGAGCCTCAGGTCCATTTGTTTGGCTTTGTAATTAGTCTTGATTGGCTTCTCAGTAATTTTATCTGGAGATCATGCAATAATAATTAATTCATCAGGCCCTTGTTGCTCAAATCCTGCACCTCCCAAAGGAAGTTCTGTCTTTGGGAAGACTGATCCTTGACCACCTCTTAGAGAATAAAAAATAAACTCTGATCCCTTGAAATACCTTTCCTTAAATAATGTTTTGTATTCCTGAGGCCTTAGGATAGTCCATATCATATTGACCAGATAGCTTATGCTATGGGTTGATTTAGTGTCTGGGCAGGAAAAAGAAGATAGAAGAGTGGGTAGACACTGAGTAGCCAAGGCCAGTAACATTGCGCTCCACAACTATTGGAAATACACAACAAAATCCCTGGATGGCAACACTCCAGTGAGCTTTGCTGGTTGTCATACTTCAAATGCATTGTCACACTGTTGTTGGGAGAGGTAAGCACATTTCTCTGCAACTTCTCTGGAAGAGATTGCCTGGGAGCTTGCATGTGGCTCCTCGTGGACTTTACCCATCTGCCTTTTTGCTTTGTTGGTTTTGACCTCGGCCCTTTCACTGTAATAAATCATAACTACAAGTATGACAGTATTTCTGGGTTCTGCCAGTCCTCCTAGAGAATTATCAAGCCTGAAGTTGGTCTTAAAACATCCCAAAATACAAATGATTGAAAGAGATAGATGGAGGAATTTTTCCCTGAACATTTATCCTAAAATATTTTCTGCTGTCCAACTAGAACTATAAATGCTCAAGGGTCTACTGAAAACTGTTCCCTCAAAGCCAGAGACAAGGACACAAAGCTTTCCTCTTTACAATGACCATGTCAGAAAATAAATGAAAGAACCACTGACTGTGGCAGCCACCTCAAGTCAGTTTAGTTGCAGTAAAATACTTAAGCATAGGCTCTCTCCCATTCCTCTACAAGCTGAAGAACTAATACATCCAGTACTCTCGAAATGTGGCCCTGCACTGCCTTTTTTTTTTTTTTTTTATTTGTGTATTTGGTACAGGGTCTCACTACACAGTTTGGACTTGTGATGATCCTCCTGTTTTCAGCCTCCCCAGAGCTAGGATTACAGGCATGTGCCACCACACCTGGACTCTGACACTGGCTCAGTGCCCCCCAGGGTGGAGCCAGCATGGCATGCAGGACTGGGCATCCACCTTGGTCCCTGCACTTGCCAAGGCAGGCACTTAGTCTGCTGAGCTATCTCACTGGCCTCTTCAACTATCTTGAAAAACAGAAGATTGGTCTGGTGTAGGTTGGCACATGCCTGTGAGTCCAGCTATGCAGGAGGGTGATGCAGGAAGATGGAAACATAAAGGACAGCCTGAGAAACTTACTTAGATCTTGTCTCAACTTTTTTTAAAAATAGGGGACTGGGCATGTAGGTCACTGACAGAATACTTACCTAGCCTGTGTAAGATTTTCACTTTAATATCTCTATTACAAAAAGAAAACAACAAAAAGAAAAGCATGAACTCAATATACTTTACACTCTGGTCTTTTTTGTAAAGTAAATTAGCTTATTTTGACAATCATAAAGCTTTATATAACTCATGAGACACAATTTTGATTTATTTTATGTCAAAAGGATTAAACTTTCTAAAATATTGAAAAATCGAAGTAATACACAAAATTAGATCATTACTCCAAGTCAGAAATGTAATCCTGTTATTTTCAAAGAAAGGAATAAGGAAACAAAGAGAAAAAATAAACTCCTGCTGTACTGATAGCATAGGTCAGTTTAGGCAGAGAAACGAATATCTGGAACATTTAAGCTCTGCTTCCTTCCTAAATAACAAGAGAATGAACTATCACACTTACATGTGTCTGCATGCCTAAGTGCCCCTACTGTTCCTAGAAATCTTGCTTAGAAGTCACAAATGTCATTTAGCATTTATATTAAATCTCCCCTATTTCTGGCCTCCATTTCTTTGGTCAATCAAAAACCTTCATGAGAAGTTCGTTTGTCTAACACACATTCTAAAAATTCCTAAGGCACTTTTATGGTTTAGATCTAGAAGGTCCTGCCAAAGTTTCAGGTTCTAAGGTTGAGTGGTTGGAAGGTAACTGCTTGTGGAGGGGCTATACTCATCAATGAATTGATCCACTGATTAATCATGCCTAGCTGGATGCACAGTTAAGAGAAGACACAGAGTCCTGTTGGAAGAAGTGTGGTACAGGGGATGTGTGTTTGAAGGATGTACCTCCCTTTCTGGCTCCTCTAGCCCTTGCTTTCTATGGTTTCCAGCTACTCTTAGATGAGCAGCTTTCTTTAGACAAGGCATCTTGCCTTGGAGCCAGCAAACTATGAACTAAATCCCATAAAACCATTAGTCAAATAAAACTCACCTCCTTTAAATTGTAGGTACTTGGCACTTTGTCCTAGTAAGAGAAATTTCGACTAATACAGACCACTAGGACACAAACTCTCTCAATAAGAACAATGCAAGAAAATCCTATTTGACCAAGCAAATTCCAAATAAAAAACTTGTTACATTAGTCTAAGTAACAGAGTTTACCAAAGGGTTTTCTACCCTATAATCAGCTTATTCTATTAATCTTCATTTAATGTTTCCTAAAAATAAGACAATTGTTTCTCATTAGTGATATAAAACATAATTCCTTCCCAAATGGAAAAGTGCATTTGAGTCATTTTTTTAAAAATATTATATATAAAGGACTTAATATAGAAATAATAAAAATCTCAAAATCTCTCATGTGAGTTCCCCTACTAAAATATAAAAATATTAGCTAATTTATTATGAGCCTTGACATTCTAAGCTGCATTAAAAATTGCCCCAACCCAGTCATGTACAAAAGCAACAAACATTTATGCTTAAGAAAATTGTGAGTCTATTTTATAGCCTCAACAGTATCAAGCAGCTAAGCCAATCTATAGACCCATTACCACTTAATAAACTTACATTTAAAAAGCACTAAACCTAATGTTGGAAAAACTGCCTCTTTCTATGAAGCAGTTTCTAAAAAAATCACAGCTGGAGAGCCCCATCAGCTAATTTGCCTACAATCATTGGAAGCAAGACTCTCCCTGAATAAAAACTGAAAAGTTGACACATATAGAAACATCCCAAAATTCTTTAAGTGTAAGTAGGGAAGCAAGTTTTGATCTTAGCAATCTGAGAAAGGTGGTAGTCGATGAAAACTGCTTGATTGGAGTGGGAATGTCATAGTTTATTAAGGAGCTATTTTTAGAGAGCACTGATGTTAAAGGGCCTGTAAAACCATATTGCAAGGGCTGGTGAGATAGTTTAGCAGACTAAGCACCTGTTTAGGCAAGCACAGGGACAGGGTTTCGATCTCCTGTGCCAGCCCTGCCCCTGGACATGCTGAGCCAGCCACCAAGACCCAGGGTGGTGGCACCCACCTATAATTCCAGCGCTGGGGAGGGTGAAAACAAGAGGAATACTATGAGTCTGAGTTACATAATGAGATCTTGTACCAAATACATAAATAAATAACCATATTGCAGCTCAACCTTCAGACAAAAAGTTGAGTATACAAGTAGAAAAATCATTCGCTCAGATCATTCACTACATATTTTATGGTAAGTCCTCAAGATAAAACAGTCCTAAATGTTCACATATTGCATAATGAGTTTTCCATTGTTTCTATTGCTTTTTTCTCTTACCTACAATGATGCTTTAGAATACACTACTTCTGTTTCCGAAAGCCTGCTAATGGGAACTCTCCCCATCGAGAGATAAAATGTTAGTAACCTGGGATCTTCAAAATATACTGACTAATTTAATAGTGGTTTTAGAAATCCTTAGCCCATTAAGGGAGAAAAATTTCTGGACCAGAGAATATTCTCCCTTTGCCTAGTGCTAGGATTGTGGGACAGAAGTAATTGGATGACAATAGCGCACACAAAATAATGTGGAAGCTAAGGAAAATGTGATTTTAACAAATGGGTGCATACGCCATGTCATGAAATGGAAATCTTACAGTTAGAACCTCAAAATATCTATAAATAAAATATGGATTGCTTTGGAGAAATAGACAATTGCTTTGTGCATTCCTGACTCTAAAATGCACAGGAAAGTGCAAAGGATCTAATACTGCTAGGGTTTTGCATTAGGGTCCTCCAGAGTAGCAGTAGATTTACTATGAAAATCGGAACACATCATAGGAAGACCAAGAAGCTGCACCATTTCCTATGTGCTGAAGACCTGCAAAAGCTAGTGATATAACTGAGTACAAGCCCAAAGGAACAAGAACCAGGGAAATAAATAGTGTGACAACCATTCTAGGTCCATTGGAAACGAGGCATTTTTTTTAATCCAGAATTTGAAAGCCTAGGAACAAAGGACTGTAATATCTCAGGGAACAAGGTGGCATGCCAACTGAAAACAAGAGAGCAAACTCACTCTTTCTCCACATTTCTGCTCTATTCAGCCCCTGGATGGAAGGGATGGTGCTTACCCACCTTCCTGATGGTAAATCTTCTCTAATCAGCGTACCCATTCAAACACTGAGCTCCTCCAAGACTCCCACACAGACATGCCCAGGAGTATTTTATCAGCTGTCTGGGCATCCCTTAGCCCAGTCAAGTCAACACACAGAAGGAACCATAATAGATTCCTATGGTGCTGAAGCTGGGTGATTACTAGAAATCTATTGTACAACATTTAATATAAAATAGTGAAAACAGAGGTGTACCATTAACAGAGTGTTTAGACATATATATTAGTACATACAACTGATTACATATTACACAACGAATGTTATAATGGTTTTAATTTTAAGTGAAAAAAACCTAGGTATATAGTTCATGGTAGGATTTAAAGTATGGTATGAAGATGTCTTGAGTTCCATTGCTGACTGCCTCGATGTGCTGAGTTGATTCAAAACACTTCAAAGTCATTTTGACTTTGAGGAAAAACCACAAGTCCCTTGTTGCCAGATCCAGTGAATAAGGTAGGTGGGAACACACTGTAATATTTTTATCAATCTGGCTTTCCTTGGATGGCACTGTGCAACAGCATTCACCTTATTTTTTTATCATATCTCATAAAGACATGAAAAAGGACTTCCAGATTGCTTCAGAAAGTGGCCAGACTGATGTGCTAGACATCTTTGAAGTGAGTGAGAATGTTTTGAAGGGGGTTAACAGCAATGTGCATTTTACTGTAATATA
Source organism: Octodon degus (assembly GCF_000260255.1). NCBI lineage: Eukaryota > Metazoa > Chordata > Mammalia > Rodentia > Octodontidae > Octodon > Octodon degus. The sequence continues at coordinate 5,898,169 of NW_004524678.1, read as the reverse complement.
TTTTAATTCAAATATTCCTCAGGTGTTTTGATGATACCTTGTCCAAAAAGAATAACAAACTATGTTGAGATGGAGAAATTACAAATTTGAGTTTTGGGTTTTGTTTTTGTTATTTTGCATTATTTTTTTCCAATAATATAAAAATTTAAATCTAAATTTTTAACAGTAATTCCAGACTTTTGTCTTTAAATCTATGGCTGGAATTTTTAGTTTAGGCCAAATTGACTCAGCTCCCTTGACAGTAAGTAGGTAGGATGACACTTGGTTCTGAGGGACGGCCTCATGCTTTGTGGAATGTTCAGCAGCATCCTTGGCCTCCAGCCATAAAACACAAGCAACACACACACACACACACACACACACACACACGTCTCCACTCATTGCCACCTGACTTCTAGAGAACAGAACCGTTTAACCTCTGGTTAAGAATCACTGCTATAGGGGCTAGGGAGATGGCTCAGTGGAATAAGTGCTTCCCTGGCAAGTGCAAAGACCTGAGTTCAATCCCCGGTTCTGCCAAAACAAAAACTAAAACCAAACCAAAAAAAACATTTATAGTAGTGGTTTGGGACCATCTCTCCTGGCCCCATTGCTGTAAATATTTTCAGAAAATATTAATCGTGTACTACCTTAAAGATTTTAATGATCCCAACCCTGAGGAAGCATGCACTGAGAATTAGAAGCTACAAGAGCCAACATGAACATAAATATTAGCAAGTAGTGATAATATTGATAAAGACGATTGGCACGTAGGAAGTCTACAATCATGGAAAGGAGGAAAGAATCAGTTCAAGCCGAGGTAAGGTTAAGCAGCCCTGATCACTATCTCACTGTTGAACTTCCGGAGATGGTTCTTGAAAGGTTGGGAGAATTCTGAGAAGTCTGTCCATGACTCTGTCGGGATGGGCAAGAAAGAGTAAAAAGCAGGGCTTATGGGGAAGAGGAGACATTTTCCTGGCAAAGATAAGAGCATAATCATATACACAGGCATAGAAAATCTCAAAAGAGATTTGGGAAATAACAAATAGCTGGAATTAATTAAAGCTAAGATTTTTCTCATGAACTAGCAGGAAATCACCTGAGAATAGGATGGGACTTAATGGCTGAAAGTTTTGTATGCCCAGGATGGGCTCTTTTTATCTAATTGGTGGTTCTTAATTATGTCTTCCATTACAATCACCTGAGGTCTCCTAGGACACTCCTGCCCTACTTAAGGTATCAGAACCCCAGGGACCCAAAGGCAAGACCAGATAATTCTCATGCACAGCTGAAGTGAAAAGGCCTCTCCTAGATGGTGGCTAAGGGAAGACCAAACATTAAATCTAGCTCTAATAACAGCAGCCCAACTCTTCCCTTGATCTCATTCCAGAATCACCCCCTAATCCACGCCACCTGCCCATCTCTCAACTGCAGGTTTCAAGGTCACCTTCTTCTAGGAGAGCCTCCATCCTGCTAGAAAGCCATTCTAGTGGTCACTCCAACTCTAACCAGATGCCACCTCTGCTAGCAAAGCCCTCCGTTTCCTAGGACATTCCATCCCCATTTTGAGAACTGTACCTGTTAAGAGATTGTCCAGGTATACAGGTGAACTTTAATGCCACAGATCTCTGCTGTCTGATCCCACCTTTCTTTCTGAGGCCATACAAAGCAAACTATAACCATCTTCCACATGAAAACTTTGAAATATGCCCCCAAAGAGCCAACAGATCAGTTTTCTTAACTCAATAGATTACCACATCTCCAATTCTTTTCATTTTTCCTCCCTGAACTAGTTTCAAGTCTTTTTTATTATACTGATCATGCTTTTATGAATACTCACTGATTTTTTTCATTGTCCTTCTTTAAAACTGACATGAAGAACTGGATAAAGCATTGCAGAGGTAGAGAAACCAATGTGGCCAGAAAACACATTCATGCTCTTACGGTCAACACATGATTGTAATACATCTGAGACTGAGTTGGAGGTGCTGCTGGGACACATATGGGATAGAAGACAAGGTGTTCTTCCCTTCACATGTTGAGTCCAACACTCTTGATTTGCTTCCTTTCCAGAAGGTTCTGATTTAGCTTCTTTTGGAAAATATCACATCACGTCTGGGACTGTGATCAATTTTTCCCTGGGCTCCTTCCCTTCCCCTTAGTTTCCCTCATGCTTGGATCTGACTCTCTACTCTTAGAACTTTCTATTTCCTGCTTCTTTTCTTTTTCTGTATGTGGAATCAAGCTCAGGACCTTGCACCTGCCAGGCAGGCACTGCACTGCTGAGCCATATGCCCAGTCCCTCCTTTTTTACCATTTCTTCAGTTATTCCCTTTTTCTACAGAATAAGATTGAAAGTAAATAACTTCTTGTTGAATATGTCTTACATTCTCCTCAGTCCAAAAAGCCAAGAAGGCAAATACAATTTAGCACAGTCTCTCACTGCCTTTTCCTCTTAGGGTAAAGTCCTATCAATACTCTCCATATAATTACTGTCCTAGTCTGTCTTTATGTCTTCATTTTACTCAGCACTCACCACCTAACTTATTCTGTTTACAGTCCATGTTCCCTAGTTTAATGTACATTCTCAGGAAGTATTTTACTCTAGTACATCCTTAGTATCTAAGAGAGTGTCCAGCCTATTGTCAGTACTTCGTAAGTGTGTCACCAACAGTTCATGGACTACAAACTTAACACCCACATGGATCAATGGTATTTATGGTGGGAACATTTCAGAGGTAATTAAGGTTCAATGGGACCACGAGGGTAGGACTCCTTTTTGTCAGAGGAAGATACCCTAGTTAAAACATTCATTCTGCCTTGCCTTGCCATGCCCTCTGCTGTCTTATGAAGGGAGAACAAGACCTTTACCAGACAATAGCTCCTTAAAATATTGGAACACAGATTGTAAAATTATAAATCTCTATTCTTTAAAAAAAAATTAGATGGTAGTTATCAGTTATAGCAGTATAAAATGGACCAAGACCATCAGTGAATGGCAAAGTATCTGGCAGCTTTCACTGATGTCCATGAGGCAAATTGCCTGTGCTTATTACCTTCTGCTCAGACTTCATACTTTCCTACTTTGTACTTATCGATCCAGGTAGAATTGATTGGCAATTTCCAAAATGTCCATCAGTTGCCACCACTCTTTCTAACAGCTCACAGATAGCAACTCCTCTGCCAAAGCAACCCATGAAATTTCCTGAGAATTTTTTCTTTTTTTTTTCTACTTTTTCATCTGCACAGCTCCTACAAGTTTTAACTGCCCCAGTTTACCATGGGCTCATACTTAAGCCATTGTTCTTGCACATGATCTTGTAGTAATCTATAAACACTGCTAAAATCCAAGTCCATGGGTTCTTACAATTAGGGCATTAATTCTTCTAAATCTATAGCATGGACTTTTTTCTCAATTTATAGCTTAGGTTACTATGGTTCTTCTGGGATTTCCATTGGCTCTATTTCAGATTACTTCAGCTTAGTCTGATCTCTTCTTCTTATATTTTAACACAAGGTACATCTTGTAGATGTCTGTTGGAAAGTGTACCTTTAGTATAAAAGGTACACTCAGATAAACAAGCTACCTAAGACAGATCGAAAGCAATTCCCAGTCCTGTAGGTGTTGATAGTCCAATTTATCACCCTGATTCTTTACTCCAGGGAGCCAATTCAACATCCTCTTATCTAGACTGGCATATCCCAATGACCCAACTTCTAGTCACCAAAAGAAGCACATCTGAAGGGCACACAACAGTTCAAAAACACTTTTCAGAACACAATGGAAGGGAATACGTCAGGGTAGACAGCATCAATTTCCTGTTCTTCTTAAAATTTTGAAGATGTTCCTAATGCAAAGTCAGAGAGAAAACTGACCAGGAATTGTAAAATAGAGTCCTTGTGGGAGATGCGTCCCTATATTGTGGGTAGGAGTAGTCAAATACAGTAAGGAAGACAGGGTGACATAATAGAGTTTGATCTGCAGCCACATCTAAGATGTGAAATATCACCAGAAAGATAACAGAGAAATGTGTCAACTTTCTCTTATCCATAAATTCTATCAAGAAGTTGTATTGTTGCAAGCATTTCCCTTGACTTTCCATTGTCATGACAGAGGAAAAAAATACTTCTATGAAATTCTTTCCATGAGGAGTATTAGCTGTGCCTGACCCAATTTTCCTAGCAGAGCTAGGGCACTTTGCAAGCAGCACTTAAAAGGCTCAGAGTTATGCAGTCTTAACCACAGTGGTGATCAAAGAGTGGCCTTCTGGTAAAATTGAACCAAACACAAAAATCTAAACTGAGCTCTCCCATGGCTCAATAACCCTGGAGCAAATTTTGCCTCAAGCCCTTACTCCAGCCACTCTTCCAGTTCAGACTCTGAGTCTTCGGCTGTCCAATAGCTCCTGATAGTTCAGGAAAGAATGATGAAAAGTAAAATGAACAGAAGTTCTGTCTCCCTGTCTTTCAAGGGAGGATATGGCATGCTGTCATCTGTGCATGGAGCACAAGACTAGCCAGCAACCCAGGGCTCTGCTTGTGTTCAGACTCGGCTCATTTTGTCAAATCAGAGTTCATTACTGTTCTTGCTTCCTGCTCACCACGTTATCAAAGCTTTCAACACCATGCAATTACAGTCAACTCACCAAAGCGCTGCAAAACAGGATTCTTAAATACTCACCCATTGCTCTTACAGTTTAGCTGCCTGCTATTTACCAGGGGTCTGTGACACTGCCTTTTGCCTTTATTTGAATGAGTCTAAGAAATTTTTGGAAAACAAGGAGCACACGGATGAAGGTTAAAGAGGTAGCATGTTAAATCTACGGTAAATGATAATGTAACTCCAACTACAAGTGATAGTATTTACTGAACCATAGACACTAACTTTCTCTAATCATGTTCAGACTTATTAATATTAGATTGCCACTACTGGAGTTTTAAAATTATCATTGAAATGTAAATTTCACTGTTCATGGTGATGTAATTGCTGAGGAGCCGTGTGGATGGCAATTACACAATGCAGTATATGGAACTGAACTAATGCCCTGAAATCTATTAATTGTTTGGCTTTTCCTCCTTTTCTTATTAATTCCACTACCTGATTTGCATTTTTAGTTTAAATAAAATGAGCTGTAACATCCATATTTCCTTGCTTAACGTCAGAGAATGGAGCAATGTGCGAATGGAGGTGAAAGGATGTAAGTGACTGGATTATTCTGAGTTGCAGGGAGACACACATTAAGCAGTGACACAGTGTTTCCATTTGTCATTCCTTCATCCCTGCTATAGACAGCCTAAACACTGAGGGTAGCTGCTAGTTAACAGAATTAAATATGTATGTATGTATGTATGTATGTATGGAGAGAGAGAGAGAGAGAGAGAGAGAGAGAGAGAGAGAGAGAGAGAGAGAGAGAGAGAGA
>NW_004524678.1:5876544-5892670 GCF_000260255.1 Octodon degus | reverse complement strand
AGAGAGAGAGAGCGCAAGGGAGGGAGGGGAACAGGGAGGGAGGTAGGAAGGGAGGGAGATAAAAAGCAGAGTGGCTGTTACCAACCATATCTGCCAGATCCTGCATAGACTCTCATTACAATGCACCTAAGGCACAAAGGAAAACAAAACAATTTTTAAATCTATTCAGAACACATTGTAAACCAGGCATGGTGGTGTACACCTGTAATTCCTGCATTCTGAGAAACTGAGGCAAGAGGATCACAAGTTTGAGCCCAGCCAGGGCAACTTAGCAAGACCCTGGCTCAAACTAAAGGAAAACAAAAAGGATTGAGAACGTAGATTCATATGATAGCCCTGGTTTAAAACCTGTAATAAACAACCATCAATTACTCTAGTGTTTTATTTGACATCATATGCAAATTAAGGTACATATATGCATAATGAAAGAATGATGGCAGAACACCTTGGGTTCCTCATGGCACTAACTATCCACAATGCTTCCAAGTAGTAAATAAGACTGGTGCTTTGTCTCCTCTGTTTCTGGTTGTATCTGTCACAGGTGGTACAGAAAGCATAGGTTGCAGCCATCTGCCTGGGCTTGAACCCTGGCCTGGGCCCTTACTCACTGTATGATTTGGGGAGCATCATTTAACCTCTCTCTTCCACATTTCCCCATACATCGAAGGAGGATTGTATTAGTACCTTCCTACTGCCTGAGAAAGCACAGACAGTGAGCAGGAACAAAGACAGCTGAACACCAGGATTCCCCATACTGTAGCAGCCACTGCCATCAGCACCACCCCATGCCATCCCAGCACCTTCCCAGTGCCACAGGACACTGTCCTAGCTGGCCCTGCATTTGGCCTCCACTACCACTGAGACAGTATATTGCCACAGAGGAGTCCTGCCTGAGCCTCCCCCAGTGCAACACCATCTCTAGAGCTGAAGTCCCCCACAGGGTACACAGTCAGTCTCGCCTCTGTCACCTAGCCAGACACTATACCAGGAGTGGGAACGAGCACCCCACCCCCCTCGGTTCCCAAATGGAAGATCGGGCTCTGCCTTCCCCCTGAGTCTCAGAACAGTGAAGCTGCCCAACACAGGAACAAGGCTTAAATGCAAGGGATAACAAAACACATTCGAGCCAAGCAGAAGCCTATGACTGTGCTAAGCTACCTGGAAGAGAAGATCCTGGGTCACCTGGCCCATCTGGGCAGAAAAAGGAAAGCGACTGTGAGACCCCAAAAGCAGCTCACGTGCTGAAAGCTCAGGCAGAACGCACAGAAAAATCAGAAAGGAAAAAGAAAAGGCCCATTAGATGTGGACTTCCAGGTAGGAAAAATCAGACCGGAAGCCCACTGTGGGAGGCGGGGCCGCCGGAACAAGGCCCGCCCCACACGTGGAGATGAGAGGAGCCTCCTCTGCACATGTGCTTGCTCCCAAGCAGGTCGGACTCCTTTGCAATCTGAAAGAGGGTTGAAGATTTCAAAGGTCTCCTGTTTATGCAGGTTACGCCTATGAACACTTACTCCATTAAACAGTAAACAAAATGTTTTAATTTACATTAATTCAAGGTAATTATACCCCTTATGCAATATGTACGATATATTTTATCTTTTCCTGCCTCCCAGTGTAAGGAGCATGGTGCTTTTATTTTATGTGTTTGCAAATCTGGTTTATTGGAAGTCTCCTGCCTGCCTCTCTGTTCAATCTGTTGTAAAGCAAAAATTATGTCGCTCCTAGAAAACTCCAGTGTGAGAGAATGAATGAAAATGGCAAATAATGTGTCAGTCTTACTATGAAAATAACTTGACCTTGCAAATCCTCTGTAAGCATCTTGGAGACCCTATTAAAGTAGGCCGAGGAAAGAAACAATTTAGAGCTAGAAAGACAAATACAGGCTTCATAAGGAAATCAAAGGACGGGCTATGATAATAACTATAGCAGTATACTGCGATCTCACATTTATATAACACCTTGCTATTGAAAAAAAGGCATTAAGACATACACATTATTTTGGGGGCTCACGACAGCCCTATGTGGCATTATTCTCGTTTTAGGAACAAGAACTCCACGGTTAGGCGAGTCAGTGTGCCCTGTGTCATGGAAGTAGAAAAGCTGGACACAACATTCCCACCATATCCCACATTGAAAATCAGTTCCATCTCCGAGGATGTGTAGAAACACGGACAGTCTTCTCCATCTGTTACACAGAAAAATGAGACACAGAGTTTGGAAAAGGGCTTGTTTCAATCTGCAAGGAGGAGGAGATCAAATCTGGGTCTGGATCCAGATTTGTTGGCTCTAGATTGGTCTCGGTAACTAAGCAAGCATGTGCCAGTGATAAAACCTTCCACAGAATTTTTTAAGACTTGGATTCTAAATTCACCTAGCAGATGAATGGCTGCTTAGAGACAGACGGTGAATTAACTGATCCTTTGTTCTTTAATCCTTTTCATTCATTAAGGACTTTTTGAGGTCTTCAATGACTCACCTGGAAGGAAAGAAGGGAGGGAGGGAGAGAAGGAGACAGGGAGCGAGGAAGGGAAGGAGGGAGGGAGAAGGAAGAAGGGAGGGAGGAAGGAGGGAGGGAGGGAAGGAGGAAGGAAAGAAACAAGGAAGGAGGGAAGAAGGAAGGAAGGGAAGAAGAGAGGGAAGTAGGAAAGGAACAAGGGAGGGAGGGAGGAAGGAAGGAAGGGAAAAAGGAAGGGAGAGAGAGAGGGATGGCAGGAGAGAGGGAGGGAGGAAGGGAAGGAGGAAGGAAGGAAGGAAGGAAGGAAGGAAGGAAGGAAGGAAAAGAAAGAGAGAAAGAAAAAGAAAGAAAGACAGAAAGACAGACAGACAGACAGACAGACAGACAGACAGAAAGAAAGAAAGAAAGAAAGAAAGAGGGCTGGGGAGATGGCTCAGTGGAATAAGCATGTCCCTAGTAAGCACAAGGGCCTGAGTTCAATCTCTGGTTCCGCACAAAAAGAAAGAAGGAAGGAAGGAATTTTGGAGGGGTCTGTCAGAAAGCAAGAAGGTAAAAGAAATAACAGGTACTACTGTCTTTTAGAGCTTTTTCACCCAAGTGTTCATTTGCTCTATTTTTTAATTTTTACCTTTTTGAGGAAATATAGTGCTTGTGTAAACACTGTCTTGTGGAAACAAAGAAACCTGAAGTCTAGTATAAAAGCCATGCTTTTTAAATATAATATGAATAAATGTATGTGACTGGTTTTGATATAATGAAGCTAAGTAATTGTTAATTTACTAAATGTAACATGTTAATTTTTTCAGTGTCTTCCATATAAAAGTTGTCACTAAACAACACTCCAGAGCCCCATTAAAATCACTGAATGCAAGCAAATTCAATTAGTGTTCGCTTTCGAGGCAGAGCATGCTATCCGTATTAGGTCTGTAGATGTGATAATGCAAGCATTAAGGAGGGCCCAAAAGCAATTTGGAGAATAAATGGCTGGGAATGGGTCCGCTAAGAATGGAGAGAAAAAACAGATTAATTATTATGAAAGGAAAACCATCAAAACAGAGTTAATAGTGGCGTTCTGCGTGCCAGCCCCTTAGAGGGCAGGCAGTAAGCCACTCTCAGATCCTCAAGTAGCTAAGTAATCATCATCTTCAGTATAAATCATCACCAGCTCTAGACATCTTTCAGTAAAAGCCTCTTTATTCCTAGGTTCAATGAATTTAGTATCTTTGATTAAAACTAATTACATCTATCTTTAAGATATACATATATGTATGGCTTTGCAAAAAAAAAAAAAACTAGGCAATATGGCAGTGGATACATCTGGGGAGCTGAGAGGTATCATTTTTTCTTAGTTACTGCATAAGAATTACACTGCGTGCTAGTGTACCCAAGTCACTTTGATATAACTCAAAGAAACACCTATTATCTTTGCTTTGAGAAAAATCTCAAACAGATGGAAGTGGTCCAAGGCAGTTTTTAGTTCATTCCAACTCTCTCACTCAACAAAACCTCTCAAGATAAACACAGCAATTGACAATAACAAAGTCGGATACCAAAGCACAAGGTGTGAAGAGAAGCTATTTCTTCTGCCTCCCAACTGTCACCTGCCCTGGGGACTGCAGATGGAGACACTGTCCGACTCCGGATTGGGATGACTTGCATTTCTCTGGGCAACTCAGATGTCCTGACTGAACGCAGAAGGAAGGCTGCAAGGTGATGTCATGACCGTGTCCTGTGTGTGGCAGGACTGTGACTTCCTCCTAACCAACACAAGACCAAAAAGGTCATGGAATGCCACTCGGGGTTACGTCATGCCACACTCTACCTTGCTGACAAATTCACCATGGAGTCTTGCATCCTTTTACCTTGCTGACTACAAAGATGCCAGCTGTCATGCTGTGACAGGTCCTGCAGAGAGACACACAGTAGCAAGGAACCAAGGACAGACTGCAGGCGCTGAGCTCAGCCTTTGGGTGCCAAGGCCTTCGGTCTCCAAGTGCCAAGGTAAAGAAACATCAGTTAACTGAGTAGGGTTGGGAGCTGACCCACAGCCCTAGCCAACATCCCGACTGCCTCCTTTCAGGAGACCCAGCCCAGGTTCACCTGTACACCCAAACTACAGCAACTGGGAGGGGGTGGTGCACAGCGTCTGAAGCCACAGAATTAGCACTAACTGGTCACACAGCAATAGGAAACTAAAACACTGCTCAAAGCTGGAGAGAACGGCACTATGGAGGTCTGCACCAGCACACCAGAAATTCATCTTGTTCTATTCTGGGTCTCCTTCGACTCAAGACCTAACTGACTCTTGGGTGGTAGGTAAATCTAGTCTTTGCCACTTGTGATTTACTCTGGCGGCTTTCTTTCCCCCTTCTCTGAGACACTGACACTCTTTCTAGCTAATGGGAAACCATTTCATGCAATGAAACAAAATTTATTAAACTGTGTCCAAATGGCCTGATAGAATTTATGCACCACGAAAGTGAATCAATTTATTTCTCGTTCAGACACATCATTTTCGTTGTCCTTACATCCATTAATATAGCATCCTTCACTGGCATTTCACTTGCTCTAAGCTGTATCATGCCTTTAGGACGTTTCATGATAAGAGAGAATTCTGAGGAAAGAACCACAGACGACTTCTTATAATTTTTTTCTGTCCTTTTCAGATTGTTTTTTTTAAATATACAGCCACAGAACCATTAACAGTAGCTTCATTACAGATGTAGAGAAATGACATATTGTTGGCATTTATACTATAGGTGCCTTTTATTCAAAGTGCCTTTGTAAGTGATAAATGAGGTTGACTTTTAGGCTCCAAAAAAAAAGAGGTAGAGATGGAAAAATATATGGATATCTGGTCTCTTACCATGCATGCAAAATAGCATTTGTGTGAGCTTTCCACTGGTGCCCAGAGCCAAGGATAGAGTGAAGGGATAAAAATTGTAGAAAGCAGAAAGGTAAATTTCTATAACTATGTATTCTGATTTTATAAAATCTCCTATGTAAAAAAAAAGCCTAAAGAAAAATTTACAACAAATCAATACATCTGCTTAATTGATCTGTGACTGAAATTTACTTTGATCATTAGCAAAGAGCCGGAGCAGTTCATTTCATTAATGCAACTACATCACCAGGGCTGGTGGATAAGCTAACAGAACCAAGAAAAACCCAAGGACTCGGAAATAAGAAGCAATGTTTCAGACAACAGGAGCTGAAAATCCATCAATATCTACATGTTCCAAAGTATGAGAGGGGGAAATTTAGTTTGCAAAATAGATACACAGAAAACACCATAAAAGATCAGATGACAATGTCAAACAGTAGAGAATGAAGCCAGATAGCTTCTGCAAGTGAGTGGAGTCTAAGAAAATTTTATTACAGAAAGCATTTGGGAAACACTATCTGGATGGGATGGAGGGTACAGATTTGTCCTCAATGGTGTTTGCCTAGGCTTTAGACTTCATGTAAGAATTAAAATCATCATCCGTTTCAAAGTTTGGAAAGCTGGGGAGAAGGCTGATAGCTAAGCCTAACTCTTGGCACTTCTGCTGAGGAGAAAAGAAAGAAATTGCTCCTCTGATGCCCATGCTCTGGGTACCTAACAAGATGAAAAGAACCGTGGGGTAAGTAGCCTGTCAGTGACAAGCAAAAATATAGGTTCTCCATGCAAGAAGAGTTCACTGGGGAATAAACAAAGAACAGGATTGTGATCCAAGACACATTCCCAGGCTGCAGTGCTGCCTTGGGGGTGTCCAAGGAAAAAGGAGGAGTTCTGATGCAGAAAGAGAAAAAACCCCTGGTGTCTTGGAAGAGTGATCTCTGGTACACGTGACACTACGCAGGTGGGAGCAGGTCGAACTGGGGAGTGGTTGCAGTTGCGAGGTAAAAGCCAGTTTCTAAAGTCAACGGTCTATCTCGTTGGGTTGGGCTTGCAAGACGGAGCCTCCGGCAGCAATTCTTGTGCAAGCAGCCAGATGTTCTAGTGAGACTGCCACGTAGTCAGCTGCAGCTTGGCCAGTTTTCTTGGGATAATTCCTGCTATCTGGCAAATCCTGCAGGAAAGCCTCCCAGCTCCACTTTGCCAGGGTTTGACAGGTGTTCGTGCTTGGAATCTGACAGCTTTCACAAGTCCTGCACTATGCATACTAGAGGGTGTTAAAAACCTCTGTCAGGTATGCTTGGTTCTCCACAACCTCTCTTCCCTCTGTTTTCCCACAAACAGAGCTATGCTGGGATCAGCCAGCTCCTATACTGCAGGGCAGGGCAATCCTTGCCGTCTGAAAGACTTACTCTCCCCAGTTTCTTCATTTGCCATGTCAGTTCATTATAACTTAATGCGTCTTCAAGGCTGTAAACACTTCCTCTGCATGTTCGTCATCAAATAGACTCCAACAAAAGAAGGATATCTTCTCCCTTAGGCCTCTCCTAAAGTGCTGGCAGAGAAGTAGTAGGTTTTAAATCATGTACTACTGTCATAAAATAAGCTTATCTAAATTTAAGATAAATTATGAAAATAAAAACAAACATCAGTCTGTTCCCCCTGAAAAGACATTGTCCAGCAATGAAAATTTTAATTTGTTTATAAAAATCCCACACAATCAAGTTCTAAAGATAATAAAAATCATAGTGATTATTAAACCTTAGGCTGGGGTTGGGGAGATAGCTCAGGGGCATAAGCGCCTGCCTAACAAGCACAAGGTCCCAAGTTCGATGCCTGGTACTGCATGCCGAGACAGCCCCAGAACCTGGTGCACACCTATAATCCTAGCACTAGGGAGGCTGAGACAGGAGAATCACTACAAATCCAAACTGCATAGCAAGACCCTGTATCAGAAAAAAAGAGAAAGAAAGAAGTTAAAACCTTAGGCTTAGGCTTACATCATGTGATAGGTTAGCAAAACTGCTAGGGACCAAACCTCACATGAAAATACTACAGTAATGGCTTCAGATAATAATCCAAAAGAATCAGATGCAGGATAAAAGGAGACACACTTACAGGGTCTGAAACATACTGTATTTGCTGGCATGGCAGACAAGGGAGGATGTGGCGCTCTAGAAGCAGCAATATCACAGTCCAAACTTACTTTTTCTGAACATTTAATCCTTCTAACAGTGCCCTGGAATAGACAATATTCTGATCCCCATGTTACAGATGAGAGCACTGAAGCCCAGAGATGCTCACACGTGCCTGATGGAGGAATCAGGACTTGCATCCAGGCAGTCAGGGTCAGAGTGTGTGCCCTCAGCCTGCACAGCACCAGGCTTCCTCTCAAAGCATCAATCATGGCATTAGTAATGACTGGCTTTGGTCAAGTACTGCTTTTATCCTTTGGTCTTTAAAGCAACCCCACAAGGCCGGTGCAGCAGAATCGCCAGCGTGCTCCGTCATATCGTTCTTCATGCAGTGCTTGGCCCAACACAGACGCTCGGGAGGGTAGCTCTTGTTATGACCCCCATATGCAGTAATGTGTTTGCAAAGACAAAGCAATGTGTGATCTTGGACAATGCAATCACCATTAGAAGCAAACTTTCTTCAGGGAATAATGTTTTCTCAGCGTGTTGGAACACACAGAAACCCATGCCCACATCTTCCCCAGCTTCCCTCGGGAGCAGCCTTCTCTCCAGCAAGGCCCACTTTCCTTTCTAGCTCCATAAAATAAGTATGGCTGTTGGATCAGGGCTGTTTTCTGCCCCTGTTTGGGAAAATGAAGTCTCCCTGCTTCTGTGCAGTGTATTGAATTCTCCAGCCACAGCATCGATGCTTCACACACCTTCCCAATCTCCATCTTTTGTGTTAAAAATTAGGAGAGATTGTGAGAAACTGCTGCAGTGGAAGTGAATAAAATGAAAAACTCTCTGCTTGGTTCACCGAGAAAATTCCATTTTTAACATCTAGCCTGATGCGACAGCACTCACAGTGGAGCTGCAAATACACTTTGCAGCGTAGATTTCAGGATGGAGGTTTCCTGTTCCTCATCTGAGCCCAGGTGAAGCCAGTGAAAGCAAGAAGACCACGCCTGGTCAGGGTAACAACACTGCAGTGACTACAAAGGAAAGCCCCAGGGGCATGAATCCAACCTCCTCTAGGGCAGACTGTCAAGCCTCTGGTGACCAGAAGCAGCAGCGGCTCCTCTTTACAACAGAGATCAAGACTCTGATGATAATGCTTGAATCTCCCAGTGAACAGAAGGCACTGGATAATCCAAATGCAGCACAGACTTCTGACACCGAATGAATTCCCATGCACTTTCTGACACCAAATGGATTCCCATGCACTTTTTTTTTTTAGCACAACTGTGAAATGAGCCTAAACCAATTTTAGAATTAGTTCACATTTTTTAAGCACAAATGCCAATTAGCGGCAAGAAAAAGTATACTTAGCAGGTGGAAATGAGACCAGGATTAACATCTGGCCATGGACAGCTGACCTACTGTAGTTGCTTTTTCTGATGAAAAAGAAAAGAAATGTTGTTTGATGCTATGCACATGAGACTCGCCTGGGCAGTGTTTCACACACAAAGATCCAAGTCCCACTGCTGAGGATTCTGATTCCAGAACCACGGCTTGGTGACCTACCCTGTGTCATTCTCAGGAAATGCATCTGTGGAGCGGCATTCTGCGCTCTGAGCTTGCTGTGCTCTGGGTGTGATGAAGGGTGAGTGAGTTGAGGGATATGTCAGTGGGGGAAATCTACATCATGTACTTTCCTGGGGCTTGTTAGCCCCAAAACTATAGAGGACTAAAATTTACAAAATCCTCAAGGATTTTTTACTCCCTTCTACTGTGATTTTTCTTGAAAAGTTGTTAGATTTTTAATGCATCACCCAACATTATCTCAGCAGAAAGCAAGGACACATGCTCAGAAAGGAATTATTATGTTCCTATGTTTACACATAGAGTCGAATCTCAGAAGTCAAATTCAATGCCACCGTGCGCCTCTTCACTCCAGGACCACCTCCATGTTTGCACCTGGAACATCTAACAACTTCTAAGACCAATTGAGCCCCTGCACGAACAGTGCTCACTTACTGTGTAGATCTCCATGCTTAATTCCAATAAATGTTCATGAAAACAGAACATTAGTATTAAATTAGCATTAGTATTAAATAGAGTGAGGCATGCTTATCCTGATTAAATGTTAGTAGAATAGAGTTGACCAGAATCTTTCTTAGCCTTACACTTGTTTTATGATATAATATTGAATTGCCATCAAACTGTAGGCATCTATCTTCTGTACCTGCCTCTGCCTCCCCTCCTAGATTGAAGAAAAGGAGAATCAAAACATGAGAGGGGCTGGGGAGACAGCTCAGTAGAATAAGCGCTTGCCTGGCAAGTGCAGGGTCCTGACTTCAATCCCCAGTACCACAAAAAAAAAAAAAAAAAAAAAACATGAGAAATCTTATCTTGGTGGCAGAAAATCAGAAAAGAATCAAAGGCTTAAGTAGCAGTCAGGATTCTTGTGACATTTGTATGAAATAAAATGTTTAGGAATTTATAAATAGAATATAATAATAAGTAATCTGATATATATATATATATATATATATATATATAATTAAACTGACTTCTCACAAGTTTCCTCCAAAGAACAGAGCAAAAGTAATATATCAAAGACTGCAGAACAATGCCGAGATGCCCCTCGCACAGTTTGGTTCTGGTTTATCATGAGCCAAGATGTTAACAGCTGTGTCTAGGCTATTTTATTTTCATAAAATTTCACCAATCGCCTAAAGGCAACTGCCACAAAGGAAGGTGATGAAAACATAAGACACCCTGCAGACCCAGAAAACTTCTTCGTGAGTGTAGAAAGGAAACCAAGATGTCACCACTGAATAAGCACTGGGGCCCAACTTGATGGCATCACAGGCAATCTGCTAAGAGATTTAAAAGACAGAAAGAAAAAGTTCCCTTAGCTATGAACAAGCAACACACACACCCACACCCACACACACCCACACACACACACACACACACACACACGCATATGCGCGCGCTGTCAAAGTACACAGTAACTACTACTCACGTGGGGGCTTGGCAGTGCCAGTGGTCACACAAGCTCATACCCAACATGCTTGATAATTGGGGTGACTGTTTCCATGAGCTAGTTGGATGTATCCAAAGGAAAAATCAGTTTTTGACACACCAGGAAGGTATTTTGGAGGTGAACACCCTCTGGAGCGAAGCTTCCTCCTCCCACAGAGCCCGGGATATGGAGCGCTGTCCCTCCTGGTGATCATTTTTCAGTGGAATGGTTTCCAGGTCCTTGAGAAAGCCATTCTTGTATCATAAAGCCGGTAAGTGGTTAACTTAGCTTTTAGAAAGGTTTATATGCATTGAAAAGAGACAGAGAAAGAGCTCAAAATTGTAAGTTTTCTAAAAACAAATCCTCCAAGGAAAAGAAGAGACAGACTATCTCCCTGTGTTTTCATCAGGGAGAATCAAGCCTCTTATTTTTATTTATATGTGCCTCACAAAGGTACATATCTGGGAAGAATTTGAAAATCTCTCTGGTACCCTTCCCTACCAATTATTTCTTAATTAAACATAGAGATATACACAAAAGAAATACAGAAATTAGAAATCTCTAAGGAACATACAAGTTGTAGTGAGGATATAAAGCACCTCATTTTATTAAATCAGAAAACTATTGTCTCTGAAATTAAAAATATTAAATAGGCAAAATTTTTAAGACACAGTCATAGCATCCCATCAGGGGATGTGTGAAAATCAAATCTTGGCTTTATAGTCATCACAGACCTTCTGAAGTCCTTTAAAGGACTTTAATATTGGTGTGCTAGTCCAACCGAAGGAGATTTTGTTGTTTTAAAATTAAGCACTGACTGGTGGTCACCATCATGCTTGTCCTTGGTGGGTACCCCACTACTGTGACTTTTCTGCAGCTCGGTCACTCTCCTAAGAAATGCCATGCCACAGAGAATGGTCATTCCCATAGACATATGCTCAGAAGGAATTCTGGGAGCCTTCATGATGAAAGTGCCTTGTAAATGTGAGATATTGTCACTATTATGAGTGAGGTCTAACCCTGGACGATGTCATAAACTTAATAGTGGGAGTTAAGCCACCATCATCTTGAAGTATGCTGGCCAGCATGCATTCTCCCCGTAGCTAGCACAGCACAGGCTGTTGTCGCCACGCTAGCAGCCTGCACACCCCAAACCGTGATTTTCAGATCATAAAAATGCAGGACTCCATACTCCTGGCTTATCCCCATCAAGTATACTTTTACAATACCACTTAAGGTTGGCAAATAAGTAGCACCGATGCAGTAACATTTTTAACACCATACTTTGGTTTTTATTAATGCCAACTATAATAAATGAACTGCACCTTCCCTTAACAAATATCTAAATTTCAACTTTTTATTTCTGATTTTTTTTCAGGTCAAAAGATAAACATCTTAAGGTTGGCAAGAAGCTGTTCCCCAAATAATATTACAAAGAGAGTATATTGTAGGATCATATTTCTAATTTTTAAGACTCCTCATGATAAAGTGATAAGCAAGCTTCCAGTCACCAGAAAACAAAACCTATAGAACGCACAGGTTATCTAATAAAATTATACCCCAGGAAAAACCATCAACAGGCTCAATGACTTTTGATATCAAGTTCTGGGTACTATACACCACTGTCTTCCCGAGCTCCCAAGTTCAACTCCTACCCAGCACTTCAGTATTCAGACATTTTTACAAAATTCTTACCCTTACAAATGAGGATCTGGCACACAAACGAATTCCGTGGTGAGATGGTGTAGTACCAGCAGGAATAGTTGAGCACAGATTTCACAGGGAGAAAGTTGCACTACAGAAGCACAGGCCTGTGCTGTGCGGGCAGGCTGCAAGCTCTTCCAGATGTGCCTCCTCTGCGCTGCAGATGTGATTTGCACCTCTTCATTCCTTGTGTAGCTTTGCCTCACCTTTCACTCTGTTTCCACTCCACACCAGCCAACAACAGTATGCACAGTGAAGGCCAGTGCCTCAAAAGTGTTTGCCAGCTCTATCCTATCCCAGAGCAACCCCAAAGACAACTTCCTGCTTCCACGCATCTATCTGTTCTTCCTTAAAAAGGACAAAAGCAAGGCGTCTCAAATAGACTAAGATTTGCTAACCAACAAAGGTGCATTCAAGTTGTATACTATATTTATTGGTCCTTTGTACTTTTGCTGAGACCTGTGAACTCACTTTCATGGCTCAGTCCTTCACTGGGTCTTTTACTTTACTAAATCTATTAAGTTCTTTACATAAATGTATTCTGGACAAAAAAGTAATGCAAATAAAAACGACACTGCAATTCCATCTTACTCCAGAAAGAATATCTAGCATCAAGAAATCAAGTGATAATAAATGCTGGTGAGGCTGTGGGGAAAAAGCACCTCTTGTACATTATCCAAAGAGTGGAAGCCATCATATTACAGTGACACAGACACCCCCACGTTGGTAGCAGCACAACTCCCTATAGCTAAATCTTGGAAAGAAGCCTCTGTGCCCACCAACAGATGAAAGGATAAAGCAAATGTGGTATTTGTACACCATGGAGTGCTATTCTATGGTAGAGAGTGCTATCCTACAGTATAGAGTACTATTCTATGGTATAGAGTACTATTCTATGGTATAGAGTGCTATTCTATGGTATAGGGTGCTACTCTATGGTATAGACTGCTACTCTATGGTATAGACTGCTATCCTACAATATAGAGTGTTATCCTATAGTATAGAGTGCTAGTGTACGGTATAGGGTGCTAGTCTATGGTATAGAGTGCTAGTCTATGGTATAGGGTACTAGTCTATGGTATAGAATGCTATCCTATGGTATAGAGTGCTATGCTATCATGTAGAGTACTATAAAGAAGGATACAGTCATTTGTAGGAAAATGAATGGACCTTGAGACCATAATGTTAAATGAACTAAATCAGACACACAAGCATAAATATCACATTATTTCTCTTATGTGAAAAACCCAAATTATAAAGAATAAAAGATAGTAGGAAGTAGTGAAATAGATCTTTTTCAAATAGAAAGGGAATCAGGAGATGAAAAACGGAGGAAAGGGGAAGGGGAAAAAAGAATCTAGATGTGCTACATCCATGTACCAACTCCCCACAAGGAATATTATCATGTACTGAAAACAAGTACTAATAAAAAATAAAAGCTGAAAAAACTGTAAAACCATCTGCATTCTGGTCACTACCTGTGGGATAGAAAATGACAACCTGCATAAGCATCCAAACTCCAGATCCCACTCACAGAGTGCACTCCTTCCTGACACGGTTTGGCATTCTCATCTAGAGGGTGCACTGGGGAATCTGCCAGGTGTGAGCTTGAGACCCACTTCACAAACCATCCCCTATGGGACTATGAGCACAACTCTTCCTCTCAGCCTTAATCCACTCATTGGGGAGGACAGGGAGAGTGGGAGGACATAACACAGGGATAATGAGCCATCTGTATTTCAGGAGACATGAGGATTCCAGAAAAGCACTTAGCATGGGCCCTGCATAATTTCAAGTGCTCTATAAATGTTAGCTGCTAGTAGTACATTACCATCAAGTACTCAGGTGACGACAGACAAGACAGATGATCTCTCTTGAGAGACTTAACTTATAAAATCTTAAAAGTCAGAGGCCTCCAGGTATACCTGACCACGACAGAACTACACACAGGAATTCATGACCTTCCCACACAGCTTGCATCTCACTGGTCCCAGGGACAGAAGCAAGGAACTGGCCCTGTTTCTCAACCTCATTAGTATTGGCAGAACCCAGTGTCAGATGTGAATAGTATTTCTCTAATTAAAGGCCTTCATTGCACACATATCTCTAGGCCTGTCAGGCAAACCCAGGAACACATGCCCGTTAAGCCATTTCCTCTCACTCCTATGCTGCACCAAGTCTATATAGCATCCTGTTCTAAGTTTCTGGTATGTTTCCAGTAATCCCAGGTCCACTACAGTAAGTTACCTCCTTGATAGTAAGGCCATTTTGAGATCCTGCTCTAAGGTCACAGCTTCACTGTCATACTCTTATCAAGAGTCAGTGAGTCCCTTAGAGGGGGTTGATGTGATAGAAACCCCTGCATGGCATATTACACAATCAAGCGTGCTTGAATTACCCTGGATAAACAGGCAGACTTAAAGAGCAAAAGAAACTCTACAACCAGCCTCACATCAAATAGCTTCAGAAAACCTGAACCAATGCCATCCAAGTGACTGCCGGCCCCAAAATGCCCACACAACAGGATGCAGAGTATGAGGGATCAAAGGCAGAATGCCCTCATTGCCTTTCACATAACCCACAGAGCCCTTCGTGAACTAAACTCACGGGCTTTAACATTTCCCGCCCCTCTCCTCTACCCGAACACCTGGCCCGAACGAACCAATGAAATTCCCACTCATGGCTTAATGACTCCCTCTGCCTGAATAACCTTTCCCTGTTAAAGTTAGTGAAACTCAAATTTTTCCTTTAAAACTCAGCTGCAGCATCCCCATGTTACCTCTGTGCCAGCATGCAACATACAGCATCATGATTACAGGTTTGCATGTTATTCCTAACTACTAGCACTGGAGCTCTGGACAGGAAGGAAGTCATAAATCAATCAAGAAAACAGTAAAGTCTCAAAAAAGTGTGTGTGTGTATGTGTGTGTGCATGTGCGTGTGTGTGTTGTGATTGCCATCTCTATAGCAACTTTATGGCACTTTGCTGCACTTATCGTCTATTATATTTAATTAATTACCCATCTATAAGAAAGTCACTAGTTTTTCCAGGCATGGCAGCACACACCTGCCATCTCAGCGCTCTAAAGGCTAAGGCAGGAGGCCAACAAGTGGAAGTCCAGCCTGAGTAACCTGGTGAGTTAGTGAGGCCCTATCTAAACTAAAAATATAAAAACTAACAAAAGGGCTGGAGACAACGGAATACCCATTTCTGAAAGGACTAAACAAAAAAGGGGGTACAAAGGAAGGACCATTTTGTATCTGTATATGCAGAATAGTTAAGATAGACATACAGCTACTTTCGCTTAATTCAATGAGAAGAAAGATTTGTACTAATAGTGTTTGGACAGGATATCCTGCCTGCTTCTTGTACTGTGGATAACTACTAAGAAGATAACAATGTACGATGTATTAGTTATTGAAACTGTCCTATTAATCGGTTTTGAAACTGTCTTATTGCTATTTGTTTCTTAAAAAAAAGAAAAAAGGGCTGGAGAAATAGCCCTATGCAAAGGCCTGGGTTCAATTCCCCAGTACAGAAAACTATTAACTTTACATTTTTTCTCATCACATATTAACTAGTTTAATTTTTTTTACAGGTCATAACCGTTTTTTAAAGGTCAAAACCAGCTGGCTGTCAGAAATTCATATCATGCAGATATGATGATATATCTTCTTTTCAGATTTGATGCTTATTTTTATTTTGTAATTTATTGCATTATCCATAAATTCATGTATATGATGAAGAGAGAGTGGTAGCTTCATTAAGAATAGTACCTTAAGGGCCCTCCAGATATCTCAACAGACTAAAGCACCTGCTTAGGCAGAGCACAGTGGCCGGGGTTCACTGAGATGGTGATTGAGATTGGGTATGATGGCACGCACCTGTAATCCCAAAGTTTGGGAGATTAAGCACAAGAGGATCACTACAAGTATATATATAT
>NW_004524678.1:5874025-5876354 GCF_000260255.1 Octodon degus | reverse complement strand
TTCCCCATTATGTCAGACAAGGCCAGAAAGGGGCAATCTGCAGTTGTATTACTAGATCTTCTTTCTTCTTGTCTGTCACTATATCCTATGTCCGAGACAGAGGTAGAGGTAGACAGAAAAAAAGATGGTCTGCTCATATTTACAATTATTACACATTACTTTTTCAGTGCTTAGCATTAATACTATCCTACTGTAACTCCCAACTTCTGAATCTAAATTTTTATGTCTTTCTTGATTATCTGTCTCCTAGCATTCACAATATAGAGACATTTCTGCTACTTGGTACAGGGTTATTCAACATTACAGCATGCCCTTGTGATTTCCAACATGAACATTTTCAAAAAACACTAGCTTCATTTCATATAATACTACTTGGCCTGAATTCCACTTTGTGTGTTGGGGAATTTACAGTTCATATCCTTAGAGACAGTCAACCAAGCTACCAACTAGGAAGTATTTATTGACCATCTATTTCTAAGGCTGTACTAAGACATTTACCACTGAGATAAACAAGAAGGACATGGACTCTGCTTCCATGGAGTTTACAATGCAATAGCAATCAGAACACAGCATAGCAAATCACACTACAGAGAAAGCATAGGGTGTTCATCATAAACATGGCCTAGGCTAAATCCTAAGGAAACAACTCCCTCAAGAGGTAGCACTTAGATGAATAGGAATGCAGTTAGAAGTCATCCTGGGACAGGAAGGGAGGGTAAAAAGGAAGGAGAGGAGAAGAGACTGGGTCAGAAGACCTGTGTACACAGCTTGCCATGGGAGTGCAAAGCATGGTGTCCTTGAGGCCCTTGTCTAAGGTGCCAAAACTTGGTGTATGAAGGGTCAAGTACTATAAATTGTATCTGGGCAACCTATACCTACCTGTTAAAAATAGAGTAGAGGGCCAGCCAGATAGCTCAGCAGATTAAAGTACCTGCTTAGGCAGATGCAGTGGCCAGGTTTCGATCCCTGGTGTGCCGTGCCAGTCCCACCCCCTGGGCATGCTAAGACAGCAATTGAGATTGAGTGTGGCATCATGCACCTGTAATTCTAGCGCTTGGGAAGCTAACAACAGGAGGATCACTATGAGTCCAATCTATGTAGTGAGACCCTATACACCCTGTAGACCCTGTCCTAAATACATTAAAAATAAAATAAAATAAAATAAAAAGATAGAGTAACAATATAATTTGAGAATGAACTAGTGGCTCTTCAACGCTCTAATACTGACATTCTAATACATGATCTTATCTTAGTTAAGTCCTCCATTACTGATGGACAAAGCAGAGAAATACCCTATAATTTCTCAAAGGTAAAGTCTATTCCAAAGATAAAGGTATCACACTAGTTACTTGAGAAAATCAACACCCAAAAATTAATAATACTCAATAAATATTTGCTGCTTCTGTGGTTGGTTGCTTCCAAATATGTAGACACTAAAAAGTCAACAATTAAAATATAGCATGGGTTAAATTTTAATTTAATTTCTAGACCTGCCTGCAGCCTTTAATATTAACACGAAAATAAAAGTTGCTTACAACCGTATCTGTACATATTTTGACAAAGAATGAAGAGAAGCCATGGGCTTCCATAATCACAACAGTTTATCTTCAATGGCTCATAAGAATCATTAAAGAGGGGTGCGGGCAGCGGGTGCAGCAGCAGGCGACGCCCGAGCTTACCGAGGCTCCGCGGACCCGTCGGGCCGAGCCTCGCTGTCGCCACAGCGCGTCTCCGCGCCGTCCAGAGCCCCTAGCATCTCCCGCGCAGCCACTTCGGGGCCAGGAGCGAGGAAGCGCTGTGCGAGAGCCCGAGCGCAGCCCCTTCCGCCGCCCGGGCACCATGACCCACTTCAACAAGGGCCCTTCTTACGGGCTCTCTGCCGAGGTCAAGAACAAGATTGCTTCCAAGTATGACCACCAGGCAGAAGAAGATCTTCGCAACTGGATAGAAGAGGTGACAGGCATGAGCATTGGCACCAACTTCCAGCTGGGGCTGAAGGATGGCATCATCCTCTGCGAACTTATAAACAAGTTACAACCAGGCTCCGTGAAGAAGGTCAATGAGTCTTCATTAAATTGGCCTCAGTTGGAAAATATTGGCAACTTCATTAAGGCTATTCAGGCTTATGGTATGAAGCCACATGACATATTTGAAGCAAATGATCTTTTTGAGAATGGAAACATGACCCAGGTTCAGACTACACTGGTGGCTCTAGCAGGGCTGGCTAAAACAAAAGGATTCCACACAACCATTGACATTGGAGTGAAGTATGCAGAAAAGCAAACAAGACGTTTTGATGAAGGAAAGTTAAAGGCTGGCCAAAGTGTAA
>NW_004524678.1:5871621-5872595 GCF_000260255.1 Octodon degus | reverse complement strand
ATCCCCAGCACCACATGCCAGCCAGCCCCGCCCCCTGGTGGACTGAACTGGCCACATACACACAGATTTAGTGTTTGTCCTATAATACTTAGATGCTTCAGGGTGTGGGTTTAGCTCAGCAGTAGAGCACCTGTCTGGCAAGTGCAAGGTCCTGAGTTCAATTCCTGGTACCAAAAATATAGATATATGATATAGATATAGATCATTGATGGATATTGGATTTAGTTTAGTGCATGGTGATAGACATGGGGTTAGTTTAAGTCTTTGGCATATGAAAAGCCAGATTTTCCAGTACCATTTATGAAGGAAGATTTCCTTTATCCTACAGCTGCTCCAACATTTGTTATTAGTTGACTTCTTTATGATAGCCATTCTTTCTGGGGTGAGATGCTAGCTCAATGTTGTTTTAATTTGCATTTCTTGAATGGCCAGTGCAGTGTAACATTTTTTCATATGTTTATTTGCTATTTGCATTTCTTCCTCTGAGAAGTGTGTATTCATCTCACATGCCCATTTTTGGATTGGGTCTTTGAATTTTGGGAGCCCGACTTTTTTTTTTTTTTAGTTTTTTATATATTCCAGACAGAAGTCCTTTGTCTGAATGATTGTTGGTTTATTTATTCTCAATTTGTGGGTTGTCTTTTGAATCTGTGGGTGATTTCTTTGGAAATGCAGAAACTTCTCAGTAAGATGAGGTCAGAGCTGATGATTCTTTGAATCATTTCCCGTGGCTTGGTTTTTGTTTATTAACTCTCTTCCTACCCCTAAGTCTTCAAAGTTTCCACCCATGTTCTCTTCCAGTAGATTTTTTTATTAATTTTATTGAGAAAAAAATCGCAATGAGACAGTTTCAAAACAGGCTCGTAGGAGAGTTACAACAATTAATACATTGCATATTGTTGTCTTTGTAATAGTCATTCATAGCTCAAGATGCAGACATGATATCCTGTCCAAACACTATTAGTACAAATCTT
>NW_004524678.1:5863460-5871521 GCF_000260255.1 Octodon degus | reverse complement strand
AATCATTAAAGAGGAATGAAAAGATGTTGGTCAAATGTCACTGCCTCCCGTCCAAGTATGAACTCAGGGTGTAACAGTACAATTCAAGACAATGACAATCAAAGGCTCTGTGACCTGAATACATCACGGAAACACAGATTAATCCTCTCGTGCCAAAGACTTCCTACGCAGTGCTGATGGCCACACTTAACCTTGCTTCTCTCCATGTCCCATCTGTAAGACAGGGTTAATAATTTTAATCTACTTCTCAGATAGTAAGTGGCTTAGCAGCACTAACCATAAACTGATTTTTTTAAAAATCATGAGAGTGTTTTCAGTAAAGGCTACAATTTTTCATGTTAAGAAATATGAATTTCTTCTCTAGGAGTGTTCCAAATGCCTGTTAATGACTTCATAGAACAAAATACGTAGTGGCCTTCCATTTCAGTGACTGAAGATATTCTTTGGGCTGTCTTTTAAAAAAAAAATAAAAACTTAACTTTTTTAGGTGTGAAAAATGACTTTGATCCTATCTCTGCCCAGTGATTCAGTAGACAGCAGCCCAGGCAGAAAGATTTAGAAGTGCTGTCCCCAACTTACAAGACTCCACTGAAAAATACTCATTTAGCAGTTCGAGAGTTACCTTGACCTAGAATTTATGCTAGAAGCAACAAGGGCATAAAGATAAAAGCACTTCTCCCTACTAATCAAAAGAAACTTATCCTAGATGAATTTACAGAATAAATACAGGGTAAGTCAATTCCACTGTCTCTCCAGACTTGCAGTTATGAAGCATAAATATCACCCGCTTACATATTGTTCCTAAAATAATTCAGTGTATTCTTTCTCCAGAGGTTGAAACAACAAAAAAAAAAACAGTGAAGTTCACTGTCTAACACTTTTTGTGACCCCTAGGAAAGAGTCAACCTGTATTTGTCCTTGGCAGAAATATTCATATTCCTACAGCACCCAGAATGATGAAATTCTGGGGCAGAGAGCAGGTTAAGTAAACATTAAATGAATCTAAGACTGCACAATAGATAGTGTTAAATCCTGCCAGCCTACGATTTATTAACGCCCACAAATAGATTACTTCTGTTGAAGTCAAACAACCTGAAAGAAAATAGATTTTCTATAATCCAGCTACCCAGTTTCCTTTCAGTTTTCTAGAGATTATAACTTCCAATTTATGACACGACCACATTTTTTTCTACTAGAGGGTAAAACATAAATCAAGCTGTGCATGATGGGGGTATGATCTCAAGACAGGGGCATCATAAATCCCCCTTATAAACTGTTGTAAACTCTCCTGCTCAATAACAGAAGCAAGTATGCAGAACAAAACTTCCACCTCACCATACTGTTATGTGAAACAGGCCATATAGGTCAGGAAGTTCCCAAATGTTGCTCTTAAACAATGTTTCCAAAGCCACAGAGTAACACTACTTTCTATTGCCTACCTTCCAGTTCAGAAAGAAAGAACTACCCAATTACAGTAATGTAGTGTTTCCCTCTGGAGATATTCTAGCCTATTTTGGTGAAGGATTTTCCAGAGAGAACTTACATTTGGAAAAAGAAATAGAAAATGAACTAAAAAACACACAAAGCAAAATTCCTGGATTACCTTCAAGTTGTTCCTCAAAAGTGTAGCATATGTTTAAAGCTTTTACTCTTAAAATAGGTTAAAATAAGGCTTTAAAGTTATAAGGGGGTAGGGTCTATTATCATAGAATGATGGATTACCCACCAAGTTATGATCATTGTTTCTAAAGTAACTAGAGTTAAATTGAGGAACATCTTGAATTAGAGTAGCATTAATCATGAAATAAAATTATATTCTTGCTATTCAGACTACATATCTAAGAATAATGAAAGCTTGAAGAGAAGTAGAAATGTTTGGATTAGTTTGAACTACTCATAAAATTTAAGAAAGTAAAGATAAGCCTTTTTAATAAAAATACAGCAACCTTTCTATTGGTACTCAAACAATACCAGACAGTCTAAAATTGGTATGAACCGATCTTCTACATACATTTCAGAGAGGAATTTTCACACTCACTGGGCCAATTTTAATAAAATAAGTGGATGTAGGTAGAGAAAGTAGAACAGAAAAAAAAATCCCAGGACTATATTAAAGATGAAATTAGAATAATATTAGGCTTTCTCTACACTTTAGACTTTCTATTCTGTCTTTAGAATGCAGAACCAGTGTTCCATTTGAGGTTCCTGCTACAAGATTTATCAGAAAAGTGAATCCAAAGTGAAGAACATTTTAACTTGCTTAAGGGACCTTTTGATTGTAGTTTCCCGCTGTGTAAGTTAAGTGTAAAAGCATGTTAGCAAATATGATGCAAATGCTAATGAAACCATTAAGGCAATTTTTTCAATGCAAAATAAACATAAAAATAAGCATTACAGGCACTAGAACGCTGAAAGGTCCTCAGTCAGACTGCGTATTTGGAGAGAATGTGAATTATTTCCTTTATTTCTAGCTATGCTAAGTGCACTATTGATTGGGACAGAAAAATAAATCCACTGATCATAAGTAAAAGCCATTGGACATACTAAACAAGCAGTCCCATAGTAAAATGGTTTTTAATTTCTAAATTTGATTTCTAATATGTAATAGGAAAAAAATATTACCCATGCAATCAGAATTTCAGACTCTATCTATCCTGCTTCATGTAGAAGACTGAATCTCCAAGTTCAGTTGTCAGTGTATTAGAAATCTATCTCAGTCCCCTCCTTCCCTATAACCATATACAGATTCAGTGAGATTTCAGACTAAAGACTTTCAGGATTGGAAATGTAGCTGGGGTGGAGCTGCTTAGCATGTGGAAGCAAGGGTTTGATGCTCAGGGCTGAGAATAAAAACAAACTAAAACATTCAAATCAGACTTTCCAAAGAAAAAAGCATTCTTTACATACTAAACAGAAAAGTGATTCTAGAGAAGAAAGAATATAAGTGTTTTAATTTTGATCCTGGAAAATGTATTATAGATACTGCCTCTATGGCTATTTTGACTGAAGGAATTTTTCAAAACTTTTAAAGATTCTAGGAACACTTATAGTGAATGGCTGTGGGTTTAGGGTGATTATTATAGAGATTTTAATTTTTGCTTCAAACATGCTCAAAAGTATCAGCAAGCCATTGTCCATGGATACACTAAATGTAGTCTTGTATTTTTGTTAGTGAAAATGAGAAATAACTTACTCTCTTCCTTCTCTTCTTTGAATAAGTTCGTATCTTTGTTTAGAACAGGATTTATGAGTGAGACCCATCAACTTCTTTCTAAATATCCATGTACTTTCTAATATCTAAATATTGCCAGTCATGTGGATAACCCACTACTATTATAGACTACGGGACTATATTGGATTACTTTGCTGAATTCATGCACCTACAATATATGAATGACAATGGAATACCCATCTCTGATAAAAGTAAACAAAAAAGGAGGATATAAATGAAGGACCATTTTATAGTGAAAATATATGTGTGTGTGTGTGTGTGTGTGTGTGTGTGTGTATATATATATACACAAAATAGTTAGCATAGACATACAGCTACTTTCTCTTAGCTCAATGAGAAGAAAATTTTAATAGTGTTTAGACAAGATATCATGTCTGCATCTTATACTATAAGTAACCACTACAAAGACAACAATATGCAATGTATTAATTATTGTAACTGTCCTATCAACCTGTTTTGAAACTGCCTCATTGCTACTTCTTTCTCAATAAAATTAATATAAAAATAAATATAGATGCACATTAAAGTACTAATGTAAGTCAGCATTCTGTTTTCCTCCTTTAGTGATATTTATGAAAGCTCCTATTTATTATGAAGTCATATAACCTCATCAATACATCACCACCTGCTACAAATATATGCTAATTATCTGTGTGAAAGTAAATGCGCCAGAGGTGGCTCATTATTATACTTATACACACACAAAGCATAGCCCTTTCTTTTATATCACTACCCACCTATTATAAATTATAATATCGACAGGGGAGAACAACACTTGACTCACAGGTCCAAGAGCTCTCTTTGTGATAACTGCCATTCCTTGAGCACTGTGTTATTTGTCACCTTTGGTCACTTAATTGATCTTCCCTGTCCCTGGACCCTAGGAGACTGACCTTTATCAATTGCATGGTGCAGGTTCTGAGCCATAGAGCTTGGGTCCAGTTAGACCCATGAGAAACACTGTGCTTTCTAAGCTCCACTATGTACTATCCTGGTCTTGAAAACAAAAGAAGCTCTGCATGGTTTCTTTTTGTTGTTGTTTTGTCCTGTTCTGTTTTTTGGTAAGTTTTAATGATGTCATTGTCATTTTAATGTGTCACTTGGGTTGAGAGAAGCTAATCCAGCTGCCTTGCTGGGAAATATGAAGATCAGAGCGCTCAAGCCAAAGCTGAGGCATGAGGGCCATCAAAGTGAGAGGTTTCCACACAACAGGAACCTTCCAGGTGGGCAGTAACAAACAGTGCAGTAGAACTTTCCCGACACCACGCAAGCCCGAAGAACAAGGAAAAGATGAGTGCTATACCTTGGAATCCACTCTCTACCAAATAAAAGAAATCCCTCTCCTTCACAGCTTAGTGATCATGTGTCTTAATTAGCAGCCATGCCAAGAGCTGTTCTAAGGACTATACATTAGCATACACCACATTTTCTTTTTCTTTCTTTTTTTTTTTTTTTTTTTTGGCAGAACCAGGGATTGAACTCAGGCCCTTGAGCTTGCCAGGGAAGCACTTATTCCACTGAGCCATCTCCCCGGCCCCAGACATTTTCTACAGATATCAAATGTGGAGGACCACCTGAGCAGTTCTCCTTGAAAGAAGAGCGATTGTCTCCATTTTGACTGAGCCTGACCCTATTTCCTTGTATTGATATGCACAGAGCTGGCTAGGACTCCTGTTTATCCTTCAATTGGCCTTAAGCAACGTATATTGGTCTAGCTGAGGTGCTGGTGATAGTCTTTGAAGGTGGCATGCGTGTTTCCCTGGTAACCTATACCTGCTGCTCTTTAATGTGAGCCAGGTTGAGACAGGACGGTAGAGCTAATGCTCCGTGCCGCCAGCTGGGATAGAGCCTCGAGACAGAGGCCATGACTTCCTGGGGCTTGAAAGGCTACACCAAAGCTGAAGCACCAGACTTACCAGAACATTAGATACTATATAATGCAGATTACTCTCTCTGCATATCCTCCCTGCATATCGCAGAGGTAAATTTAGGCCACCCACCTAGCTCAACTCATAGTAGTCTCTTTCCCACAATTCTCAGTCAATCCTCAAGCCACTCCCCTATTGAATAAAACTGGGTGAGGCCCTGGGTCGCTCTTGGTTCCAAAAAGCCATCTTCATGGCCGGACTTAGAGCCCCTTGACTCCCCCATGATTGAAGATATAATTTAGTGTCTTTATTTTCGCCATTGGTTGCATTGTAAGTGGTAGATTAGAATCAATTTGATGGGATTCCAATAACGTAACTTTGGGATTACAAATATTGGCTTCTTGGACCGAGATGAGAACCTGGAAGTGTCTCCTACAAGCAAAAGCTTTTTTCCTATGGCTACTGGCCCTGAAAAGACAAAATATATCCATGGTTACTGCTCACTTACTTGAGGGTGTCACAGTCCTTGCCACAAAGAAATACTTTGTGAGATACTGTCTGGTCCCGGGGGCTTCATGGCA
This sequence comes from Octodon degus, assembly GCF_000260255.1. Lineage (NCBI taxonomy): Eukaryota > Metazoa > Chordata > Mammalia > Rodentia > Octodontidae > Octodon > Octodon degus. Next base: position 5,865,840 of record NW_004524678.1, on the reverse strand, counting down.
GTTTCCTTCAGATCATCACCGGACTTACATTCCTCTTCAACTTACCAAATTTCTTAAATTTCTTTTCAACTCACCAATGATCTGAGCTACTTTCTCTCTCATTACTGAGACAAAATACCTGACACCCAAAGTTCAAGGAGGAAAGGTTTATTTAGCTCATATTTGTAGAGGGTTCAGCCCATAACTGGCTGGCTCCAAGGCAGGGTGGCAGAGCACAGGGGTCTCTCAGAGAAGAAAGAGTTCACTGTGGCAGAAGACAGTGAAAGCAAGCAAAGGGACAAGCCCCCTCTGTCCCTTACATTGTATACAAGCTAACCACCGTAGGGTATGTGTAGCACTCGCACTTTTTGTCCTCTCTTTTTGAGACAGAGTTTCACTATGCAGTTCCTGCTGGTCTTAAACTCTATAGATCAGGCTGGCCTTGAACTCACAACAAACCTCCTGCCTCAGCCTCCTGAGTGCTGAGATTATAGGCACGCATCACTGTGCCTGGCGTCACTCACACCCTTACTCCCAGTATTGGACCATGAATCAATCACAAACTAGATCCAGTCACCTCTGAAAAGCCTGTCCCCCAACAGCTGCATGAGGCTTTGAAAGGGGCATCTAGACACAAACCAAACACCAACTACCTAACCCCTCTTGCTTCCCTGAGGCAAACAGTGGCCGTTGCTGGTGAGTGTTTGAAGCAGCATCTAGATGGCTTCAGAAGGAGAGGATGAAGAACGCACATCCCACTCCACCCCCTGGGAATCATTCACCCTACACTCAGTTTACCAGGGTCTTAAACTCATCATTCTCTAGGACTTAGCCAAAAGTTCTTATCTTAGTAATTGACATATTAATAACATGGTATTAAATACCCTCACTATTTTGAAATATTTCTCTCAGCCTCGAGAATCCGAGGTGATAGTTCTTTGAGTACCATGGCATCTTGAGTTAGAGATTAGGTGATAGATATAGATAGGACAAAGAAGGAACAGAGAAGATGGGTTCTCAAATGTCGCCATCCTGTCTGATGCACTAATCTGATGAGAGCAGACTAGATAAGCCTATCATCTGCAGCTCAGGCAATATAGCCAAGTGCCCATATAATTCAACCTAGACCTGTCAGAGCTCCTCTTCCCAAGTAAAACTATAGGATTGCCTACCAATGTAAATCACAGATATGACCCTGTACGTTTAGAATTCATATTCTAAGACATTGTGCCTCCTTTATGAGTTCTTTCAATGTGTGTGGATCAAATATATCAACTTCACAATTATTTAATATCACATCACCAAAAAGTCTTCACTGTATGAGGAACATGTGTGGTACTTCGAAATACAAGGACCAAGAGCAGAGATTAATTTTTTCTCATAGTCTAGGACTTTGCCAATTTTTTAAAGCAAGGATTAGTTTCTTCTGGCTGTGATGCTTCATTCTGGAGCAAAATCCATTTTTGTACTATTTTTAAGGTTTGTTGAGCAAAGTATATATAGGGTGAAACTGTAGAGGGCTTGTTTGATTGAAGGCATCAAATGTGTAGAAACTTTATCACTCTGTTGTTTTTTATGCAACTAATCTTGCATATAATTTAATAAATCAGTTTATTAAGTGCAGAGGCTAATGTTTTGTTTTAGTAGTAAGAGACACTTAATGTCTGTCTGTCTTTTAGTGTATTTAAAAGAAACGTGTCCATTTTTACCTTATTCCAAAAAGATTTGAAGTAACCTACATGTCCATACTTTCCTATAGCTCAAAAACCCCTTAAAAGATATCAACCTCTTAAATTCTGTCTGCATTAGTGAGTTTACATTGTCTTGAACACTGATTTCTTAACTTCATATGAATGAATTATAGTTGCAAATATTAAAAAATCTTTGTCTACCTTAAGCATCTCGATAACTTGCAAGCTGACAGTTCTGGTTCAATATCCTTTTTCTTTCCTCCAATTCCTGTCACTGTTTCAAAATTAGGTGAACGGCTGGCTAACTCCTTTCATAAATCAAATCACATTCTTCCTGCAGTTTCAATGGAGTAAGTCAAGCTTCAGAAACTAGCACAGATACTTACAGTAGCACTGTTCTGGGGACCCCGCGGAATGAAAGACTTGATGAAATTGGTCTATATAAGTCACATCCCCACTCAGCATAATCACAAGCTCTGCTGCAGTTGCAAACAATGAAACATTGGAATTCTAAATCAGTCCTTCAATTATCAGAGCTGGCACTTCTTCTCCTTGACATTTTTTCTGCCCAGCAAAATTCTAGTTGCTATTGCTGAAAAGTTCTCCAATTTTTACTCATAGATTTTCCCAGAGAGCAGAAAGTCTTTAGGAAAAAATTATTCTGGATGAATGTTGAAGTAAGTGAAAGCCTCTCTCTGGCTCTGGCTCTG
>NW_004524678.1:5847350-5858097 GCF_000260255.1 Octodon degus | reverse complement strand
ATCCAAATATTGTAGGTGCATGAATTCAGCAAACTATTCCAATAAAGTCCAGTGGTTCACAATAGGAGTGGGTTATCCACAGGACTAGCAGTGTTCGAATCTGTTGACTTGAGCCTTCCACAGCTCAGCATATTAACATGGCTTCACTTTTCATACCTCGTTTCTACACTTTTCTGCTGGATGGCTAAGACCAAGATAAAGCCAGACCTGTATGTCAAGAAATGTAACTTTTGTATCTGACAAGGTAAGTCAAGTCTCCTCAGAACTTATCCCAAAACCCTGTACCGCACTTCGTAGATCCTTTGTCAGCGTCAGCCATGTGGATGAGTCACAGCCATTATTTGAACAATTTGCTCTCTGTGAAAGCCTGAGAGAATGTTTTCTCTCCATGTGACTCTCTTTAGGCACACACTACATCATTGATCACATTCCTCTTGGCCCCATAATCTCCTTGATCAGAAAATTTGGGACACAACTGAGTTAAATGATATTACAGTATAGGTTCTACTATGTCCTGAGTCTTCACTGACCTTGAAAGGCTAGGGCCAAAATGTTGGCTGTCCTTGCAGCCCTTCTTTTTCTCTAATATTTGGTCTGCAAACTTAGGTTGTTAACCCTCCAGAAGAGAAGTTTAATATTACCCTACAACATATGCAGTTGGGTTTAACCTCACTGTGTATCTGAATATCAAACATCTTAGGCACAAGATAGAACAAGTATTTTTTACCAGGTATTAATATGCTAAACTTCAAGTCTCTGCAGAATATGGAAAAAGAATTAAAAAAATAAAAAATATTTTTAAAAATATGAATAAACAGTTACATATTTCTATACAGAAATTTAGAAATCTAACCATATGCACCATTGTAGCAGGACAGTCCTGTGACATTTTTTTTCTTGTCTCTTTTTTTTCATTTATTACCCTTTTTTAATGTTCTGTTTTAATGTTTAGATTCATAATCCATTTTGACTTTAGTTTAGTGCATCATGGTAGACTCAGGCCTAGTTTTAGTTTTTGGCATTTGTTTTAGTTTTAGTTTTAAGCAAATACTAATTCTTTAAATTCTAAATTTCCTATCCTTATTCCAGTTATTTCTTTCTCTTGCCTATTTGCTCTGGCTAATGTATCCAAAACTATACTGAGTAAGAGTGATGACAGAAAACACCCTTGTCTTGTTTCTGGTTTGAGAGCGGAGACTCAGTTTCTGTCCATTTAGCAATAATGTTAGCTGCCATTTATGGTACATGGCTTTTATCAGACTGAGATAAAGACCATCTATCCCAGTTTTCTGTAGTGTTTTTATCATGAATGGGCAATCGACTTTGTCAAATGTATGTCTTTTCTGCATCTACTGAGATGATCATGTAAGTTTTGCCTTTGTTTCTACTAATGTAGTTTGTTATGTTGCATATATTGAACCATACCTACATTCCTGAGATAATTCCTACTTGGTTATGTTGAATGATTTTGATGATTTGCCATATTTTGTTTGGCAGTATCTTATTGGAGGATTTTAGCATCTATGTTCATTATGGAGATTAGCCTATACTTATCTTTCTTGCCTAGGTCCTTCCCTGTTTTAGAATCAGGGTGGTACTTGGAATGACTTTGAGAATTTTGCTTCCTTTTCAATTTCATTAAAGACTTTGAGAAGTACTGTTGTTAGATCATCTCTAAATTGCTTACAGAGTTCAGCAGTGAATCTGTCAGGGTCTGGGCTTTCCTTTGGTGGTAGATTTTTACTTATATCATCAGTTTCATTGCCTACTACTGGTTTCCCTAGAATTTTTATTTGTTCTTGATTCATCATTGGTAACTCATGTGTCTAGGAATACCTCTATTTCTTCTACATTTTCCATCTTATTAGACTACAAGTTCTAAGGCTGGCCAGATAGCTCAGCAGATTAAAGCACTGGCTTAGGCAGGTGCACTGACCAGGGTTCCATCCCAGCATGCTGTGCCAGCCCCTCCCCAGGGGTGCACTGAGTCTGGAACTGAGACTGGGCATGGTGTCATGCACCTATAATCCCAGCACTTGGGAGGCTGAAAACAGGAGGATCACTATGAGTCTGATCTGTGTAGTGAGACCATGTAGATCCTGTACTAAATACATAAAAAAGAAGTAGAATACAAGTTCTCAAAGAAAGTGTAGATGAACTTCTGAAGTTCTGCAGGATCTGTTATGATTTCACCCTTTTCATTTCTAATTATGTGAATTTGGGTCTTCACTTTTTTAAAAAAAATAAGGATAGCTAATGGCTTTTCTACTTTAATCTTTTGGAGAATGCGCTCTTTTCTAAAACATTTTTTAATCTTTTATTTATTTTATACAGGGTCTCACTATGCAGCTCAGACTCATAGTGATCCTCCTGTCTCAGCCTCCCAGCACTTGGATTACAGGTATGTGCCACCATGCCTGGTTTTGGTGGCCGGCTCAGCATGTCTGGGGTTCTGGGGTCAGCATGGCAGTTGCAGTGAGGATCAAAGCTGGGTCCTTGCACTTGCTAGGCAGGCATTCAGACTGCTGAGCAGTCTCCCCACCCCAGAATGAGCTCTTTGATTCATCAATTTTCTGTATCATTTTGTTATTCTACATTGCATTAATTTCTGCACTGATATTTATAATTTTCCCCCTGGAATAAGCTTTGGACTTCATTTGCTGCCTTTTTTTTTTCTATAATCTTGAGGTTCAACATGAAGTTATTTATTTGAGCTCTCTGTTTTCCTGATATGGGGATTTATTGCTATAAATTTCCCTCATAGGACTGCTTTCAATGCATCCCATAAGTTCAGATAATTTGAATTGACATTATTGAGTATTTTACATACCATTTAATTTCTTTCTTTAATTTCATATGTGACCCTTTGGTTATGAGGGATAGTGCTATTTAATTTCCATGTTTTTCTGAAGTTCTTGTGTTTTCTTTTGCAATTCATTTCCAATTTCATTGCATTATGGTCTGGTAATTTGCATGAGATAATTTCAATTCCTTTGCATTTACTTAAACATATCCTATAAGCTAGTAAGTTGTCTATTTTGAAGAACATTCCATGAGAAGCTGAGAAGAGTGTGTATTCTGATGTTGTGTAGGGAACACTTTATAGATATCTACTAAGTCCATTTGTTCAAAAGTTTGATTTAGTCCTATTAGCTCATTGTTAATTTTTTTTCTTAACTTATCTATCTATGTGTGTCAGTGAGGGTTTAAGGTGCTCCCTTACAACTGTATTAGTGTTTATTTGACTTTTTGTATCCACTAATATTTGCTTCATATCGTTGGGTGCACTGGTATTTGATGCACGTATATTTCTGATTAATACCTATTTCTCTTGGATTGTTTCTTTTATAAGGATGTGATCTTCTTTGTCTCTTTTAATCAGTCTTGGCTTAAAATCCACTTTGTCTGCAAATAAAATATCCACTCCTGTTTTTTTTTTTTTCTTGTTTCCTGTTGCGTGCTGTATTTTTTCCATCATTTGACTTTCAGTCTATGAATTTTTTAATTAAATGTGTTCCTTGAATGCTGGATATTGTTGAATCTTGCATCTTAATCAATTCTGCCACTCTGCTTCTCTTGATTTGTGAATTGAGACCATTAATATTGACCATTATAACTGACAAATGTTGACATGCTTTTCACTTTATTTTCCTAATTTGGGCTCTCTTTTTTCTTTTTCTTTCTTTTTGCCCAGCCTGGTGAATTCTTTCCATTGGGGTTCATGGAGTTGTAATCCCTGTTATTTCTCTCTAGAATGTCTTTAAGAACAATTTGGAGTACTGGTTTACTGTTCATTAATTTCTTAAGTTCTTTATCAAGGAATTATCTTATTTATCCACCAATTTTGAAAGGTAGTTTTTCAGGGTACACCAATCATGGTTGGAAGTTGTTGTAAAAGTAAACAACTTTTAGGACTTGAAATATTTTACTCTAAATTCTCCTTGACTTGGTGATATGCTGAGAAATCTGCCATGATTTTGATGGGTCTTTATCAGTAATTTGTTTTGTCTCATAGCTTTTAATATTATGTTCCTGCATTGAATTTTTAGAATTTTGACTATTATATTCCTTGCTGTAGGGTTTTTTTTTTCCATCGCTGATTGGAATTCTGTATGTCTCACTTATTTATATGTCAAATTATTTTTCCCAGAAATTTTTCTGCCATGAGTTCTGTGAACAGGTTTTTTTTTTTTTAATTTGTTCTGTTTCCTCATTTTTCATTGACTCTGATCAATCCTTTTTTAGTTTATGTATTTGATACAGGGGCAGGGCCAGACCAGCATGTGGCACTGGGGGTTGAACCTGGGTCCTTGTGCTTGCCTAGGCAGGCACTTAGGCCACTGAGCTATCTCCACGGCCCCGACTCTGATCAATCTTATGTCAGTCTTCTTCATGCATTATCTAGCAGCTACTGGGCTGATTGCTAATAGTCCCTTGCTATTCTTAAGAAACATTTATTTTCATGACTGCTAACCATAGTTCTATCTTCTACATATGAGATTCTGTCCTCACATTGGCTCATTCAGCTGTGTATACTTTCAACAGAATTTTTAATCTCATGAATATCTATTTGAATCTGTTTTATGAACTGTGTTTCTTTCCTATATTGGGCACTCACAATTTCCATCACTTTCCTAAGGTGATCTAATTTTTTTTTTTATTTGCACCTGCTTTAGTATCACTAACCATAGCTTTCATTATAGGTACCATCTTTGTAGCTATCTGGGAAATCATTTCTGATTTGACTTTTTTCTCCAGTCTTATTCATCTGCTTTGTCACTTCCACTATTTCCTCTTCAGATCATCCTGGTGGGTGCTTTTGGATTGTTCTACCTCACTGTCCCCTGGGTTTGTCTTTAATGAGCTGGACACTTTAGGCTGCATCTTGTTGAAATGTCTTCTTTTTGCTAGTTTAATTCCTGGGATGATGCTTGCAAATTGCCTTTTGCAAGTAACTTTATTGTTAGTGATTAGAACCCTTAGAAAAATACTACTTTTAGAAATGTCCTCCAGGTGTAGGTGGTTTTGGGATTTTTAGCCTGTTGCAACATTCAGCCTCTTCCATTATTGAGAGTGAGAGTTACTGCCTGCTTGGTGCAGCCTTTGGTCCCTTGGAACCTGTCTGTAGTATTTTTTATGACACTTAGACAATCTCAACCTTGTTATGCCAGAAAAAACAACTGGTTAGAATAATTATGTCACTTTTGCTAAAGTGATACAATCAGCATTAACAATAGCACCAAACACAGCCTAGAAACTGGCAAAGTGAAGTAACTATTAACTTGACACCTTTAACCATATGAGCTAATTTTGAAGTTATATAACAAAATTTAAAATGAACCAGAAAAACATATGCAGGAAATAAGCCTTCAACATGGCAGGGGAGATAGCTTAGCAGCATAAGCACCTGCCTGGCAAGTACAAGGTCAAAGCCCGCCCCAGTACTGCATGCCATGCTGGTCCCAGAACCCCAGGTATGTCGTACTGGCCCCAGAACAGATGTGGTGGTACATGTCTGTAATCCCAGCACTGGGGAGTCTGAGATAGGAGGATCACTAGTAGTCCAAACTGTTCAGTGAAACTCTATATCAAAGAAAAGCAATTTTTCCTTCAGGGAAGAAAATTTTAAAGGGTCTGGAGGAATAGAGACATAGAAGAAGAGGAAGAGACCAGAAGTAAGGCTGGAAGACAAAGGAGGATCAAGCAAACTTTGGGAAACTGATACATAAGACAGGAGACAAAGAAAGAAGGAAGAAATAAGAACAAGAACAGAACAACAAAAAAAAACCTAGACATCATATTCATACTCACAAAAGAAAAGAATCAAACAATGAAAAAACCAAACAAAACCAGAAAAGAAAGAAAAAAAAATAGAAAATAAAAACGAATGTCTACTTCGAGGTGTGTCTCTACAGTTATTGGTGGATAATGTGGGAAGACAGAGCCCAGATCTGTGTTGGTTTTCCCCAGCAAGCCAGCAGTAGCTTCTTGGCAGAGTAATGAGTAATCCCAATGAGTTTGTACCTTTATTTACACTGAAGTTCAAGCTGTTTTCTGGCTGTGAGACTACAACCAGAGCCATACTGCATGCAGCAGTCCATAAGCCTTCTGTGGACTCAACTCAGCTTGGAGCCTCTAAATGGAGTCAGAAGTTTCTCTGAGTTCTGGGCTTAGTTGCCTCTACTCTAAGATAGCTCGTGGCCAATCACTTTCTCCTTATGGGCATCTAAACATGAAGAACTCACCAGTCACTGCCACCCACCATGCCTACTCTCCATTCCACTAGTGTGTCTCTCCATGGAGGCATCTGAGGTCTCCAGGAGTCACCATGCATCTGGAGCCTTGAGTGACTGCTGCCATGCAGGCATTCTAGGATGAGGTAGAAAACTGCCTACAACCTTCTCCTTTGTTGAAGTGTCACTCTTTGCTCTCACTGTGGGCTTCAGATCTTTCCTGGGTCCCCAGGATCCACTTCTCTCCCTGTTGGCTTTTTCACCTTCTCACATTGCTATCTTCTAGTGTCTGGGCAGCAGATCTCAGAAAGGCTCTTTCTCTTCTGCTCACCTGAGACCAACTTAATCCAAAAGGAGGAGAAACATAAGCAAGGATACCTGGGATAATGCATTTTGTGCCAGTGTCGGAACAGGATAGTGGATTCACTCTGCATTGTCAAAAGGATTTAAAAATCACTATACATTTTTGTGCTTTTTAAAATGTCTACTCAAGGTACAATAAAAAAAATTCAGTAGTAAAATGACATTTATGTGGAAATGTTATATAGAAGAATCCATGCAACTAAGGGCTAACAATGAGCAGGATGAAAACATATTATGTGAGTTTGAATTGTTGGAAAGAACCTTCTCGAGAGAGTTACATTAAATGCCTTAAAGGTACTAAGTTGCAGAACAGGCCATATCTTCATGTCTGTGGTGAGGGATAAGGAATGAAAATACAAGGGCAGAATAATGGGAATAATTTGGGCTTCTGCTCAGTGCTTAGCTGAATTTTAAAACCATAATCTAATTGAATCTGTGATAGCTATTAAAAATAAGATTATGGAAGTCATTCATTCCCTCTACGCTAATGTATATTTTTTTAAATTTATAACATCACTGTTAGTGTTATACTGAGCAATGTTTCTCAGAGCATAATCTTCGATATAACTTTATTAGATTCATTTGAAATGCTTAAACAATGCATATTTCTGGGCATTCTCCCAGACTTTTCTGGATGTGAACCTCTGAAGGCATAGTGTGGGAGTCTACATTTTAAATAACCTTCCTCCAGGATCCTTAAAGGCACTAAAATTTGGAAGTCACTATGTAATAGTTGTGCATATTTGTGATAAAAATGATTTTTTCATATAATAGAAACCTTGTCATGTAGAAGATGTGTTGCTGAGAAATGGTTTTTCTTGAATATTAAGAGTTGCCAAAAAGAGATCAGTTGGCAGTTTCAGGCAGTGTCTCTTGGGATATATGGTTTTGGACCTCAACTGTGCATGTGCAGATATTTAAATTGGATGTGTTTGCCTATAGGGAACCTACCATGGTTATAAACTCACAAGAGAATTACAGATAAACCAGATTACCACTTATGAATTTATGGAAAAGTTCAGCCTGTTTCAAGAACCAGGACCTATATGGGTGGGTCTACAAGAGGGAGAATTTATAAAAACAAATGACTCAGTTAACAAAGAGGTGTCAAATCGGTTTGTATGGACCAGGAAGATAGCTCAAGGGTCTAAGTGCTGCCTACCAAGTTCAAAGACCTGGGTTCAATCCCCGGTACCACATGCCATTGCAAGCCCCACACTGAGCTGGCCCCAAAACCAGGCGTAGTGGTGCACACCTGTAATCCCAGTGCTGAGGAGGCTGAGCCAGGAAGAGCACTATGAGTCCAAGCTGTGTAGTGAGACCCTGTACCAAATAAATAAATACCTACATTTTTAAAAAATGTGAATCAGTTCGTAATTGTTTGAGCACTAGTCTGTTTCTTTCACTACCACTTCATTTCAGTTGTCTCCTCCTGCAATGCAGAGTCTGCCACAGAGTAGACCCTTAATCAACAACTCTTGAGTAAAGAAACAAATGTTTCTATAGCAGGAGTTCTGATGAATACAAAAGAAACACTGACATAACCAGGATATTTGTTGGTTCTTTTCAATACCAGGGATAGTTCTGCATGTTAAAAGCATATTCTCTGTTCTGGGTATCTGTCAATACTGGCATAAGTTCTTACTTGAAGATCTCCTTTCCTTCTCTCCAAGCAGACCTCCCTTCTCTGGTCCTCTCTCTACTTCCACTAGGTCTGGCAAAGCTCTGTCAGAGTGAAGTCCATGTATCTAGAGAATCCTTCATTGACTGCCATGAGTTACATTTCACCAGCTTGCTTGATGTTAATCCTGACTACCTAATTAAATTTGAGAAATATCCAAATCTCATTTAAATATTCTTTTGAAGCTGGCTTTTTCTCTCCTTTCACTTTAGAGAATTTTCTAGTGTTTCTTTCATAGTTGGGGTCATTTTTAATTTGGAGTCTTACATTCAGTTGCAGAAGACTGTCTGTAATAATTTTAATGAAAAAATCATTATTTGTACAGAGATCCTATAATAAGACAGATTTGCAGAGAAAGTACTTTTACACAGTTTAAGGTAAGCCAAGAGTTGAAATACTCAAAAAGACAAAACATTTTTTACATTAAATATATACACTTGCATTTATATAAAAATGGGTTCCCTTTTCTCAAATATGGTCAGTGAAATATCATTAAAGTGGTGGAAGCACCCTAATCTTGTTTGAGGTTTCTAGATATAGGTATACGTTCTTATAATAAAACTTATTTCAGTCACTTTCTGTCTACTTTGACAAGTAGGCCAGGACTTTTTCATCTCCCTCTCTCCGTCCTTCAGTAATTTACGATGTGACTTTTTGCCTGCCTTCTGGAATACAGACATCTCTGTGAGCCATCACATAGCCTTCTTATAGTTAAAACACTTAATTAGGCTAAACACCATGGCCCTACTTCTCTTAACCCTGTTGGTGTGTAAGCACACCCAAGAGGAACTTGCCTAAGAAAAGAAATTTTATTGCTGAGCAACTGACAATATCTTTAAATTATGCCTTATACAGAAAAAATTTGAAAAGTTATTGAGCTGTCATTCTCTTTCTCTGTCTGTCTGTCTGTCTGTCTCTGTCTGTCTCTCTCTCTCTCTCTCTCTCTCTCTCTCTCTCTCTTCTCTCCAATTAATTATAGCAAGATCTCACCAGCTTACAATTTCTGGCTATTTGGGCTACAGCACAGGAAGTTTGTATATGTATAATTCTTTTAAACATTAAAGCATAGAAGCTCAACAAGGCTCTTTAATATAATGTAATAAAATACCTTGTTAGAGTAGAAGTAGAGAACTAAAATTAATCAATTTTCTTACCTGTTTGTGAAAAGGACTAGCCTCAATAAGGTATGCAGAAGCTTTTCTATAAAAATAATGTATTAAAAGTAAATAGTTTTCTAATATTCATATATTTTATAATAAATGAAAATACAAAGATAATTTTTGTGTCAATTTCTTTGGGGAATTTTTCATTGCTTCTTATTTCTTTCCCTGACTATGCCACAGCCAATCAAAAACATAAAAGTCCAAGTTCAGAAATTGTGATGTGTATAATATGCCAGGCTAGTAGTGATAGATGAAATTTAACAAGAAGATTTTCCTTGTACAACAGAATTAATTGTATTTATTTTTCCCTGATGGATTTGTGAGTTATCAGATTTTCTTTATTAGATATCATACAGTAAATTCTTAGGTGCACTTGTCATTAAGTGACTTGCAATACATATTTATGACTGAAAAATATACCAACTAATATATCAGGAAACATTTATTTCAAAGCCCTCATGTCTATTAATGCTATTTTTTAAGAAGCAAAGAGTCCAAAGATGTTTTAATGGTTTGTTTTTATCTGTCTGTGAGTCTATTAGAGCTGAGTACTTCAGCTACTCATTTCTTTGCAGGTGATTGAAATTATGGGCGGTGTTGAAATACCATGGTCTCATAAATGTCTCATTAGAACACCAGGTATTTATTGAGCTTTGTATGCTCTGCTTGTAAAACCTTCTGAGGTAGATTAGAGGGATGAGGGATACTTACTCTGGAAAACAGATTGAATAAGTTGAAAGCAAACTACATTCATGTAGAAGTAATCTTGGAATTTTGGAGATAAAAACATTAATTTAAGAATTCTGAAAATCTTTGCTGCATATCAAATCCTTGAATATTTTTGTCTCTACAAAACTCTGTGAAAGCACTTTCTGTTTTGTAAAACTATTTAAAAAAACAAGAAGCATCTCTGGGTGATGAAAATCTGGAGTTGAAATTTAGATATGTCTTGCCAGAACACATCTTATAATTTTTAAGAATTGTTCAGTTTACTAAATACCAGAGTTTCCATTCACTTGGTTAAGAAATAGTTAATGATTAGTGCTAAGCCTACATCACCACTCATACTGAAATAAAGTTGAAATTTTGGGGGCTGCCTTTCAGATACACCTATCTGAGTATCTAATAAGTTTTTTTCTAATAAGTTAATTTACATTTTAACAAAAAATTAACACTGCCTGCATAGTTGGATTCTGACTATGTGTCTCACAAGTGGAACTGAATGACATCCCTGCTTCAGAGGTACAGGGGTAGTACAGCATTGAGTGTGTGCTTTGGATAAGCAGAGTGGCTTGATGAATTAGACA
>NW_004524678.1:5846283-5847250 GCF_000260255.1 Octodon degus | reverse complement strand
CAATGAGACAGTTTTGAAACAGGCTCATAGGAGAGTTACAACAATTAATACATTGCATATTGTCTTTGTAGTAGTCATTCATAGCACAAGATGCAGACATGATATCCTGTCCAAACAATATTAGTACAAATCTTTCTCCTTATTGAATTAAGAGAAAGTAGCTATATATCTATCCTAACTATTTTGTATATACAGATATAACATTGTCCTTAATTTATATCTCCATTTTTTGTTTAGTTTTGTCAGAGATGGGTATTCCATTGCTTTCCAAATATTGTAGGTGCATGAATTCAGCAAAACATTCCAATATGGTTAAGACCAAGATAAAGCAAGACATATATATATCAAGAAATGTAGCTTTTGTATCTGACAAGGTCAGTCAAGTCCCCTCAGGACTTATCGTGAAACCCTGTAAGCACTTTATAGATCCTTTGTCAGTGTCAGCCATGTGGATGAGTCATGGCCATTACTTGACCAACTTAACCTCATTTTTTTATTCTGACTAAATGGACAAAATCCCCAATTTCTTGGATTATCCATATGTATTTTCTCTCTCTCCTCTTTTTTCTTTTAGTTTTGGTTTGGTTTTGTTTTTGAGTTTTGTAATGCTGGCGATCAAACTCCCATGCCTGCAAAGCACACACAACACTGAGCAGCACCCAGAGCCCTCTGCTTTCATCCTGACTCACTGATCTGGGTGCCTTTCTCCATGCTGTGTTGATACTGTATTGCTAAGGTTACTGATGACCTCCAAACTCTGAAATCTGAAGGATGCCTCTTGGTCTACATTTTACTTACAGGGCCTCTTGAAATCTACCTGACTTTGGTTTCTGGATCATACTTTCCTGGTTTCCTTCCTCATCTTTGAGCTACTTCATGGCACACTTATTTGCTGGTAGAAGAAAGAAGAAAGAAGAAAGATGATGACAACGATGACAAAGAAGAGGAAGAGGAAGAGGAAGAGGAG
>NW_004524678.1:5833597-5843062 GCF_000260255.1 Octodon degus | reverse complement strand
GAGTTGAAAGCACAGAGCTAGAGTCAGTGATAGAAAATGTGTATATGTGCATGTGTGTGTACCTGTACAGGTGAGATTCATAGAAATAGAGGTTTTGTAGTGCTACTTGGGTTGATAGATAAGAGGGAAAAAGAGCAATTTGGAGTGCTAAGAATCAATTACTCAGCTTCTCCCTAACAAAGGGCTGAGCACTGGAACGCAGCCTAGAGAGAACCTCAAAGGAGTGTAGGACCCACAGAATCTATGAGGGAACTGGCAGGGGAGAAGAAGAAAATAGGATATATTGCTATAGTAAAAACAGATTGGGGCCAGCAAGATAGATCAGTGGTCTAAAGTGCCTGCTTAGGTAAAGCTTAGGCAAGAGCAGGGACTACAGTTCGATCCCCCACACCACATGCTGTCTCAGCCCCACCCCTAGGGCAGGCTGAGCTGGTCCCACAAAATAAAAGAAAAAACTCATAGCTGCAGATCAGTACAACATGCTGTGGCCAGAGTAGCTGTATCACCACCCTGGTGAGCAGCAGAAGCAACTTTGCTCCTCACTGGGAGATAGAGACTCGACCTGGAAAGGGAGAGTCTTGTATAGCCAGAAGCAGCAATGAAAACGGGACTCAAAGAAAATGCAACAGTCAGCACAAACAACCTTTAAAAACATGTGCATAGACATAATAGCAGAAAATTTACCAAGCATGGATAAAGAATTTTACCTACACATGAGTAAGGCATGCAGAATTCTAATTATCTGTGACCATATTAAAACTACCAAGGCATACACTGATCAAGGTTCCAGAAATTCATCACAAGAACAGAAAACTAAAAACTGTTAGAGAAGAGAAACACATCACCTATAAAGAAAAGCCCATCAAAATAATGGCAAGCTTCTCAACACAAATCCTCAAGCCAAATAGATCTTAGAATGAAGTATTTCAAATACTGAAAGAAAACAATCTCCAACCCATATTGATGCATCTTGCAAAATCATCTTTCAAAATTAATGAAGAAATAAAATGATGTTCCTGTGACAAAAAACAATTGAAGGAATTCATTACAAACAAATTAGTTTTACAGTGCTGCTTGAAGGACATTCTAGAAAGAGATTTTTTTTAAAAAACCCACAATTCCAAGAGTACCAAGAGTTCTCAGTCCTATGAGGGAAATGTATAGCAATAAATTCCTATATCAAGAAAATAGAGAGAGCTCAAATAAACAACTTCATGTTGAACCTCGAGATTCTAGAAAAACCAGCAAGTGAATTTCAAATCTCATATAAATATCAGAGCAGAAATTATTTCAGTGGAGACTATGAAAACAATACAAGAATCAATGACTCAAAGAGCTCATTCTCTAAAAAAAATTAAATAAAATAGAAAAACTATTAGCCAATCTTATGAAAAAAGTGAAGAAAAGACTCAAATTCATGCAATTAGAAATGAAAAGGATGAAATCACAACAGATCCTGCAGAACTTCAGAAGGTCATCTATACCTACTTTGAGCACTTGTATTCTGAGAAGATAAAAAATGCAGAAGAAATGGAGTAATTCATAGATACATATGATTTAACAACACTGAATCAAGAACATATAAAAATTATAAGTAAACACATATCAGGCAACAAAATTGAAGATGTAAGTAAAAACCTACCACCAAAGGAAAGCCCTAACAGATTCACTTCTGAACTCTACAAGAAATTTAGAGAGGATCTAACAACACTACCTCTCAAGCTCTTTAGTGAAATTCAAAAGGAAGTAAAAATCCAAAGTCATTCCTGGAAGCAAGCATCACCCTGATTCCAAAAGCAGGGAAGAACCTAGCCAAGAAAGAGAAGGATAGGCCAATCTCCATAATGAACATAGGTGCAAAATCCTCAATAAGATACTGGCAAACAGAATGCAGCAAATCATCAAGATCACTCAACATAACCAAATAGGATTCATCTCAGGAAAGTAGGTATGGTTCAATGTACGCAAATCAATAAACATAACACACTACATTAGCAGAAGCAAGGACAAAACTTGCATGATCATCTCAATAGATGTAGAAAGAATATTTGATAAAGTCAAATTCATGATAAAAATGCTACAAAGCTCAGGGCCCCAGGGTTCAAACCCCCAGGCCTGCCATGCTAGTCCCACCCCTCAGGGCATGCTGAGACTGCAACTGAGACTGGGCATGGTGGCACACACCTTTATTTCCAGCTCTTGGGAGACTGTAAACGAGTGGATCACTACGAGTCCAATCTAGTAGTGAGACCCTGAACACCCCGTAGACCCTTCCCTAAAATAAAATTTAAAAATGCTGTAGAAAACTGGGATAGATGGTCCTTATATCAGTCTGATAAAAAGCCATCTATAATAAAGCAACAACCAATAGTATTACTAAATGGACAAAAACTGAGTTTCCACCCTAAAATCAGAAACAAGATGAGGGTGTTCACTGTCACCATTCTTATTTAGTATAACTTTGGAAACATTAGCCAAAGCAAATGTATAAGAGAAAGAGATATTAGGAAATGAAGAAATTAAAGTATCATTATTTGCAGATGGCATGATACTGTACATAGAAGACCCCCAAAACTCCACCAAAATATTTAAAGATTTAAGGACCAAATTCGGTAGAAAAGCTGGATACAAATTCAACACTGAAATCTGTAGCTTTCCTGTACATGAATAATAAACTCACCAAAGTAGAAATTAGGGAAACAATACCTTTCACAACAGCATCCCAAAAAAATGAAATGCATAGGAATCAGTCTAACAAAGAAAGCAAAAGTCCTCTATAATGAATACTACAAGCCAGGTGTGGTAGGGCATGCCTGTAATTCCAGACTTGGGAAGCTGAAGCAGGAGGATCCCTGAAAATTTGAGGCGAGCATGTGGTACATAGTGAACTTATGATCAGCCTGAACTACACAGTGGGACCTTGTTCCAAAAATAAAGAAAGAATGAAGAAAAAAAGAAAGAAAAGATTAGAAAAAAGAGAGAATTAGAAAGAGAGGAAGACTGCAGTATTCTGAAAAAGATTGAAGAGGATATCAGAAAATAAGGATCTTACATTTGCTCTTCATTAGGAAATAGTAATATAGGGAAAATGACCCTTACTTCCAAAGTTGTTATACAAATTTATTGCAACCCAAATCAAAATTTCAACAGCATATCTCACAGAACTGAAGAAAAAGTCCTAAAATTCATTCTGAACAAGAAGAAACCTAGAATAGCAAATGCAATTCTGAGCAACAAAGGAAAGGCAGGAAGCATCCTAATCTCTAACTTGAAATTATGCTGTACTACTGTGATAAAACAGCAGGGTACTGGCAGATGAAAAGATGCAGAAAACAACTCCAGATATTTTTAGTCACTTTTTCTTTGACAAAGTGAAACACCTTCACTGGAGACAACCTCTTTAATAAGTGGTGCTCAAAAAAATTGGCTTTCTACACACTGAAGATTAAAACTAGATCCATACATTTCACCATGCATTAAACTAAAATCAAAATGGATCAAAGATCTACATATTAAAAGAGAAACACCACATCTGCTAGAAAAGCAAACTAGTAGAACTCTTGAAGGCATTGATGTAGGACAAGATTTTATGAACAAAATCACAATCACAATCAACAATTGGGATCTCATCTTATTGAAAAGCTTTTGCACATCAAAAGAAACCACCAAGAGAGTGAAGAGACAACTCACAGTGTGGGGAAAAACTTTTTCCAGCTGGTCCTCAGCCAAAGGACTACTATCTAAAATATATAAAGAACTCAAAAAACAACAAAAAAACCCAGACTCCCAAATTTAATGACCCAATCCAAATATAGGTGCCTGAAATAAATAGATACTTCTCAGATGAAGAAATAAAAAAGACAAAAAGATATGTGAAAACGTGTTGAACATCATTGGCTTCATTGTTCATGATTGAGCATCATTTGCATTCAAGAAACGCAAATCAAAACAACACTAAAATTCCATCTCACCCCAGAAAAAAAAAGGCTATTATAAAAAAAAAAAATCAACCAATAACAAATGCTTGTGGGGCTGTGGGACAAGAGGAACCCATCTCCTCTGTGGGATTGTAGGCTGGTGAGACAACTGTGGAAATCATTGTGGATATTCCTCCAAATCTAGGACTAGATATTCCATTCAACCAAAATATTCCCCTTCTTAGTTTCTTCCCCAAAAGTTAAAATTATACCACAGTGATACATATACACCCATTTTTACAGTGGCACAGCTTATAATAGCTAAATTTTGGGAACAGCCCAAATGCCCAATAACAGATGCATGGATAAAGAAGATTTGGGCTTTCTTACTCAGTGGGTACTACTCTGCTATACAGACAGACAAGCTTGAGATCTTTTTAGACAACTGGGTGCCCATATGACCATACTCTTAAGTGAAATAAATCAGACACACACATGTGTGAATATGGTATTATTTCTCTAGCATGAGAAACTAAAAGTTTAAATAGGGGCCAAAATATGCAATAGATATTGTGAAGAAAATGTTCAACTGGGAAAGAAAGATGGGGAGGGAAGAGTGGGAAAAAGAGAAAAAAGAAGAAGAAATGGAAATAAAATTTGTGCAAGTAAATGAAAAGTAGTTGAAGGGAGGATAGGGAAATGGAAATAAAAAGAATCAAGTTATCCCAGGTACAGGTGTAGATTCCCTAGGATGAATGTGATCATTATGTACACCTAAAATGTACCAATGAACTTTTTTTGTCATTTTTGAGACAAGGTTTTGATATGTGGTTCAGGCTGGCCTTGAACTCATTTGTAATCCACACTGACTTCAAATTCCTAGCAATCCTCCTGCTTCAGCCTCCTGAGTGCTGGGATTACACTGTGTACCCCCATGCCCAATACCAATAAACTTAATAAATGTCAAAAAAAAACCACAAAGTGATCTCATTCACATCAACTACATTTTTGGTCTACAGAGGAGTATCATTAATGATTGTTAGGTCTGGATGGTATTAGCATGATCAGTGGCAATGGTATTAGTATTCTCAGTGGAAATTTTAGGACATCTCAGGGTTATGGGATAGGATGTGAGGGTATAACAAAGCAAAGGGGAAATTTCACCTGTTGGCTCAGAAATGGTGACATAAGACAAAGCTGATGACAAAAATGGAAAATATTCCACTTTCCAAAGAAAGACACACGATATTTAGAGTCAAATAAATCCCCTCCTTGGCTTACCAGATAAAAGCAAAAGTCAACCCTGTGGCTCCTTATTAATCACTCCAATCTCTAGGCCTTCCTCCCCCCATCCCACCATAAAAGCAAAACACTAAGTAGAGGAGGAGGGGTGGCGGTGGTAAACATACTCACTGAGGAAGGACTTCAGTTTCCCAAATCCCTCCTTGGTAGCTGACTTCTTAATTTCCCTTTAAGTGCTTGTTATGGTTTGCATATAGGTATCCCTCCAAAGCCTCGTGCAGTCATGGGGCAGCTTCTGGAGTTTGTAATGGATTATTGTGGGTGTGGATGCTGCACCTGCCCTGGGACAGGTAATTTACATTACAACGTGAGGAGGGGAGAGAGGCTAGCTAACTGCCTGAGCTGCTGCCACTCTCTTTGCTCTCTGCTCTTTGCCACCACCATGAAAGGTTTCTCTCTTCCATGTGCCACACCACCTTGGAGCCAGCTGAGTATGCTGAAACTTCCAGCAACTGTGAGCTAAATAAACCTTTCCTTCCTTCATTTTGAGTGTCAGGTATTTATCCCAGCAATGAGAGAAAAGTAAGTGAGACAGTGCTATACAGTCCAAACAGTAACTGAATGTTAACTCCAATCACTGGAAAAGCACTTTCTTTTATACTTACTTTCTACCCCTGTGGGTACAAGTCAAGTAGTTCAAAGCTATTTTTATCTTACATTAATTTATCATTTAAAAACTTTGTCCTGGTAAGACTTGACAATCAAAATACCCTCTGGACTTTGTAAATCTCCCTCAGGTCTGATGCTACCAACGTTAAGTTCTACTTGAGGAGCAGAGCTCCTGCTCTCTTGAGATGTGCAAGCATAGTATTTGATAAAGCTGATGCAATACAAACCCTTGGGTAAACTGGGAAAAGAATCTGGCATTCTTACCATCCTCCAGAAACATCCCAAGACCAGAGTCCAAAATCCCCACGTTTCTGCCTTCAGTTAGTAGATGGGGGAAATGTACCCCAAATTCAGCAGACCAGTGGCTCCAAATAAACCAAAGAATTCATTTTGTATTATCCATTGAACAAAGATGATATTCAACATTTCAGGCATAGTATTATCTCCAAGCCCTGGTCTGTAGGACCCCAGGACTTCTCTTGGTGAAAGGTACTATGACATGTAATGTGATGCTTATTGATAGGTCAATCAGTGATCGACTGTGTTATCATAAAAATGTTGAACCTTAAAAAACTTAAAATAGAAACTGATCTTTGTCATGAAATATAAAGTATGACTGCATCTCAGTGTATCTTTGTCTTTCTGTTTTTAAAAATTCAGGATGAGAAAGCATCTACTCCATTTCTCTTTAGTCCACAAAGACTTTACCTTATGGAAAATATAACATAAGGAAAAACCACATTTTTCTTTGAATAATCTAGTCAGGGCTCATGGCCTTATTTTACTACTTAATCACCTGTGTGGCCTTATGCACAGTTTCAAAACTCTCAACATCTCCATTTCCTTATCTATAAGGTTCAAATGATATCTAATTAGGATTATGACTTTTTTCTAATAGCTGATATTTGTGAAAAAAAACTTATGACTCCAAAAACTCCAAATATTCTGGAGCAGATAGTAATTACTCTCTTCAAACTCTACTAATGGTGGTCTCTTTCTAAATCATCCCCTGTGTTCCTTTTGCTTTTTCCATCTCTGCTACCTGTTGTCACTGTGGCCAAGTTTCCAAGTACAAATGAAGTGACCCTCATCAAGCAGTAAAGAAACAAATCCTCCAACAGTTATTTCCTGTCTGACAGTTGGCATGCGCATGCTTCACTGCCTTTACAGTTTAGCCATGAAACCTTCATCATAAGTGTCATTTGGCTTTAACTTTGCAATAAGGTAATTACAGAGCTGGGCTTATTAAAAAGACACCATCACAGGAGACTTTGACAGATGTTGGCTGAAGTTCTAACTTGACAGGTACGTGGGATGAGCCAGTGCATGGCCAAGGGAAAGACATTATATTGCAAATGCTGTTTATTTTCTGTCAACTATAAACTATGCAGTAAATAACACATTATAAAAGAGACCCAGAAATAACATTAAGCTAAAATGGAACCATCAATTATTCTCTCTTCTTTACCTTTCAAAAGACTTTCCCCTTTACTATTGGTACTTCTTCCCTTGTTCATTAATCACATTTTTCCCTGACTCCCCATTCTACCTCAGTGCCTATAAATCACTGTAAAAAGATAAAATGTTACCATTATGAAACAAGTGTAGGAATGCTATTTAAATAAATTTGCTTTTGCTGTTGAGCCAACTTTCTCTAACATATAAGCAACAGTCTAAAGGTTCTCCTGTGAATGTCAGAAACCCTTTCTGGCAGGGTGCATGTATTTTTAGCATTCAAACTATTTTCAGCACTGGTCAGAGTCCAAAATTAAGGTGTTCCATTCATAATGAGTTTGATACAAATTTAAAATATACTCTGGAAGGGAGTTCAAGGTTTTACTGTGGGGAATAACTCTGAAATAGATAGGTCTACAGCGCTGAATCATGAAGGATTTTACATGAGCTATGACAGGATGCCCTGGTTACTTTTGTCTCATTCTGAGTCAAAATAACTGACACTCAAAATTAAGGAAGAAACGGTTTATTTAGCTCTTGGTCTGCAGAGGTTTCATTCTGTAATCAGCCAGCTCCAGAGCAGGGTGACACATTGAGGGACAACAGTCCAAGGTGGCAGAAGACAGCAAAAGCAGCAGGAGCACAAGGGGGGAGAACCAGGCTCTTTTGCTAATACTAATGCTGCCCCTACCCACTTGGGAAGGGGGTATGCTCATATCATCCCATGCCCATCTCTTGCACAAGCTCAGGATGAACACAAAGTGGGAACCCTGGCCCTCTGCTGAGTCACTTAGTTAACCTTCTAAGCTTCTCAAGTTGACACAATGAACAATCCTAGAGCAGGTAAGGACATGTCCTTTATGCCCCAGAATGTAGAACTACTGATTTAATCAGTTAAGCTCCTAGAGTCTTCAGGTTGACATAATGTTTGAACCATAACACAAGGAAATAAAGGAAATGAAGAGGAGCACAAGAAAAGAGTAGATCAAAACTCATCTCCATCCTAACTCAAAACCACGCTGGCAGCCATGCCAATCCCATGCATTAGGCACCCACTCCAGTCACAAGGCGCCTGTTCCTCAGCAAGGTAAAGGTCTGGGATTCTCCACCAGATCACTGAAAAGTCCCTGAACACCTCTCAAGAGGCCAGCATCTGGCCAAACTGCTATCATCTGAACCATGCATGCAGACTTCTGGGTACACAATGTGTGTGACATATTGGCGGTCTAATTGTGAATGAGGCAGAAATGCTTTCTTTCTCATAGAATTAACCAGTTTATTTCTCTATCTGCAATTTTTTTTAATTTTCTGTAATCTTTTATTCGTTTATATATTTTGGTACAGGGTCTCACTACAGAGCTCAGACTCATAGTGATCCTCCCACACCCAAGTTCAGTGGTCAGCACAGGGTGTCCAGGGTTCCATGGCTGACATGACATTTGGTACCAGAGATTGAACCCAGGTCCTTGCACTTGCTATGCAGGTGCTCAGACTGCCAAGCTATCTCCCCAACCCTTTATCTGCCCTGCTTAAGGCATTTACATTTAATTCTGAAAACTTATTTTCTCTCAGATAATGCCTATTAGATAAACCTAGTTTTATTTCTCTCTCTCTCACTCCTTGATGAACATACTATTGTTACAGGTAAAATAACTGGACATAGACCTTTTAGTTTCTTCCAATTAGAAATCCCATAAGTGGCTCAAAACAGAGAACTGATGGAATTGAGGGAAGCTTGATTCCATCGAGTCTTAGAGTGACTAGTTAGTCAGCTATCACTCTATACATAAGTCCACAAACACAAAGACATTTACAGTAGCACTGTATTTCAGCTTCTATAAAATTTAAAATTTTCCCTGAATATATTGCATGACTGCAGATAGACATACAGCTGTCCAGGTGGCAATGGGTACTTTGAAGAATAGCCAAAATTATTCATGGATCAAAGCAAATAGGCTACTTATACCTCATTTTTAATTTTTCTAACCATACATAGATAATTTATCCCATATTAAAATGTAGTGATAGGCTGGTGAGATAGCTCAGCAGTCTAAACATCTGCCTGGAAAGCACAAGGACCCAGGTTTGATCTGTAGTACTGCATGCCGTGCTTGCCCCAGAACCCTGGGCCCAGGGCAGGCCACTGAAACCATCTGTAATCCCAATGCTGGGGAGGCTGAGA
>NW_004524678.1:5827583-5833497 GCF_000260255.1 Octodon degus | reverse complement strand
TGCACAGTGAGACCCTGTACTAAATAAATAAATAAATAAATAAATAAATAAATAAAATATTTTTTAATGTAATAATGGAGAGGCTGGAATATAGCTCAGAGGCATAAGCACCTGCCTGGCAAGTACAAGATCCCAAGTTTGAACCCCAATACAAACAAACAAACAAAAAAAAGAGTAATGATGGAGCCATGAATAGTGTCACATACCTGTACATACCTGAATTTATAGCACTTGGGAGGCTGAGGCAGAAGGATCACTGTGATTTCAAGGCCCTGTCCTAAAATAAATAAATACGTTTAATTTCATAATAATGTTGAAAAAATTATAATGCCTTTTATTAGATATTTTAAAATCCTTTGCATCACTGAAGACAACTGGAAATCATTTAAAGTGCTTTGAACACCATGACTAGAATTACAAGCCAATACCAAAGTATTACTTATGTTACAAGGCTTTAGGAAATTTGACTAGCAATGACTATGAATCCTTTACATGGGTTTTTGGCTACTACAGAGTATCATAGGAATAATTACAGTTTCAGAAACCACTACTCATTACCAAAATTCAATAGGAGTAAGATATAAGAACAGAGAAAACAGATACACTTAAGGAGTAGAATTAAAGCTCAAAGACAACCTACCACTAGCAAATCGCCACTACCCCAGGCCAGCACAGACATCTTATTATTTCTTTGCTGTCTGAGCACTAAAATCCTTTAACACCATTTGATAAAGTGCCAATAATTTCACCTGAATAGTCTACAATATGGAAACTGAGTATTTTTAGGAAGCAGATTTCTGTCTGGCATTTAAGATACAAGCAGCAGTGATTGAGGCCTTCTATATTCTTGGGAGCTTCGTAAAGTTACCATTTTTCTAGAGTTTAATCATTTACTTACTGCCTGCTGATTTTGCCACTTATCCATGAACATATTTTGGCACAAATGGCTCTCCCTCATCTTGGAATGTAAATGTATTTATGACACATATGTGCAACACAGGAAGAACATATGAACAATCAAAATCAGGAAGTGTTGTTAAATCACAGTATTGCAGTGCATTCTTTCATTCAGATGCTTTGGTTTTCTCAACTATAAAATGATGATAGTGAAAATAAATAGGATAAGGCAGGCCCAGCACTTGGCATTGTGCTTGGCCCAGTGGTTTCCATAGTTACCATTAATGATGGTGTTGATATATGGCCAGCTTTACCAGTATTATACTGACATGTAGAGAGCTGTGTCTAGACAGAGATGGAGTTAGAGACAGGGCACTGTTGCAAATTCAGTGCTAAATAGAGCTTTCAAAATGGCAAAATTCCAAAATAACCAAAGATGGCTTTAAGGCCTAAAACTCACCTAAGAATTTCTAAACCCATGTCTTCAAGATACAAAATTCCACTCATGGACCGCCTTCATTCCCTCATCAAGCCAATCCATTCACCCTTGCAGATCTCTGCTCCTAGGGAGTGGACACATGTCCTACATACTGCGGAAATGACTTCTTCCCATGGAAATCTCCCCCACCAAACTGTGGATTTCTGAGAGCAAGTTCTGAATCCTGCAGCCTTTGGCTCTTTGCTCTGAATTTGCATTCTCAGAGCCAAAGAATGCTATTGGCCCTACAAGTGAGAGTCAAGGAGAAATGATGTAAAAGAAAAGTCTTCATTTAAATATTTAGATCGCATGCTTCTGAATATGCAAAGAATTTAAGAACTTCTAAATCCTACATTTTTCTAGAAACTCTGACACAGCATTTAAAGAATTCCTATCATTGTTTGCTCCCTACCTTAATCCATGCTGCTTTGATCTTTTGACAAGGATTTCTTGAGCATCTCTTGGATGTAACAGTCCTCTGAGAGCTGTCTGCCTTTGTGATACTTACTTTCCCAAAGACAGATATAGAATTTAAAAAGTCAAGGTGGAAATTGTCAGGAATAGGTAGAAGGTGATATGTGTGGTACGCATTGGGAGTGAGATATAGGAGGGATAGAGAGATGGGGGAATTAGGTGTGCTGGGCTCAACTTCAACGGGGCTGCTGAAGGTGTGTGACAGAGAGGCAGAGAGGATGGCAAATGCACAAAGCATCTGTAGCAGGTATGACAGTGCTCCATGCAGAGTGACAAGTCTATGCAAGGGTGGCTGGCACATCTGGAGTACAATGAGCAGGCCAGAGTGCATGGACCACAGTGCACTGGGCAGGGTCAGGATGAGAGACAAGACTGGGAGGTCATGAGATAGACGCTTGGTGTACCATGCACCACCGCCATGGAGTCACCATGAAGAGCATGACTCTAATCTGAGTCACAGAGAGAGCTACTGCAGAGTTTGCCTCAACTTACCATTCTCCTCCTACATGAAGCTTCCTAGAGTTGTTGTTCTAACCTTTACTCAGTATTAACTTTGCTGCCCATGTTTTCTACAAAAACTTTTATTAAAGCCCATCTCAGTTTGGCATCAAGTGTGCTTCTCCTAGGCCTAGAACCTGGGCCTCTGTCCTGGACCTACCATTTTAGAAAGCTTGCCCTGATCTGTCCTTCTCCTGGCTGTACCTCTCCCCATGGGGTAAAGAATCCAAGAAGGTGAGGGCCTTGTGCTCCTGGCCTGCCTCCCTCCTTCCAGACTATACTCAGAGACTCGGAAATTTTCTTTACAATTGAACCATTTCTGCCCAAGCAGTCCCCAAGCACTACCATTCTCAGGGACTGCACAGCCCCTTTCTCCAGGTCCATCTTTCCTGGTTGGCTCACACTCCATCACTGCAAACCTAAGCCCCCAGGGGCCAGAGTGTGGAAATTTGCAGAGGGGTGTAGAGCTTGGGCTTCTAGGCCAGTAGGGGGATCAGAGGGGCAGGGTATGTCTTGGATGGAAGCCTCCTGAAGTTCAGGTAGAGTCAGATGGAGCTGGCTGTGGCCAGGGCTCCAACCAGTCTTATAAAGATCCAGGCCCTGCTATAATGTTTAAGTATGTGGTTCATTTAATCTACTGGAAGATAAAATAAGTAAAATTCTTAAATACATGGGTATAGGCAAAGCCCTTATGAACAAAACCCTGATCACACAGTAAACATTACCCAGAATTAACAAATGGGGTCAGATCAAGTTAAACAAAAAAACAAAAATGCACAGCAAAAGAAACAACTAACAGAATGAAGAGACAACACACAGAGTGGGAACATAATGCAACCAGCCACTCCTCAGACAAAAGACTAATATGTAGGACATATAAAAACCTTAAAAATTAGACCCCTCCCAATTTAAAGACCTAATCCAAAAATGGGCATCTGCAATGAATAGACACTTCTTTTTTTTTTTAATTTTTTTTTAATTTTATTTATGTGTGTGTGTGTGTGTGTGTGTGTGTGTGTGTGTGGCCAGCTCAGCCCACCAGGGGGCGGGCTGGCTGGCATGTGGTGCTGGGGGATTGAACCGCGGTCCCTGTGATTCGCCAAGCCTGTTCCAAGTAGGTGCTTTAGACCACCGAGCCATCTCACCAGCCCCTGAATAGACACTTCTCAGATGAAGAAATAAGAAAAGTCAGTACATGAAAAAATGTTTGACACCACAGGCCATGTGAGAAATGCAAATTAAAACAGCACTGAGATTTCATCTCACTCCAGAAAGAATAGCTATCATCAAGAAGTCAATTGGTATCATCAAGAACCACTAGGGTTGGGGACATAGCTCAGCAGCACAGAGCCTGCATTGCAAGTGTGAGGCCCAGAGTTTGATTCCCAGTACCAAAAAAGAAAATAGAAAAAAAAAACAAAAAAAAACAAAAAAAAAACCAAGGCCAGCCAAATAGCTCAGTGGATTAAAGCTCTTGCAAGCAGATGCAGGGGCCAAGGGTTCAATCCCCAGGTCTGCTGTGCCGGCCCTACCCCCAGGGCCTGCTGAGATAGCAATTGAGACTGGGCATGGTGGTGCATGCCTGTAATCCCAGCTCTTGGGAGGCTGTAAACAAGTGGATCACTCCAAGTCCAGTCTACATAGTGAGACCCTGAACACCCTGTAGACTCTATACCAAATACAAAAAAAAAGTCAAAGACATCGTACCACAGTGATGTGTGCCTGCCTGTATTTATAACAGCACAATTCATAATAGCTAAGTTGTTGAAACAGCCTATGTATCTACCAGCTGACAAATGGATTAAAAATGTGGTACTTGCCCAGAATGGAGTATTACTCTGACTTGAAAAGGTTAAACTTGAGTCATTTATAGGAAAATGGATGCATCTTGAGACCACAATGTTAAATGAGATAATTCAGACACAAACTTAAATATTGCATGGTTTCTCTTACATGAAAACTACATACACATATTTATACATATAAACACATATAATCTGTCATATATAGGACATATATATGACAGATAATACAAAAAAGAAAAATAAAATATATTGCATTGTAATCAAGCATGGACAATGTATCCGAAAGTACTGCAGTAACCCCGGTAACCCGCTAACCAATTGCACCACTGGAGCTTCAAGGACAGTGTATCTAAAAGTGTATCTTGAATTAGTATAATTGTCTTTCAGGTTCTATATATTCTTTGGCCTGCAAGTCTGGTTTTTGATCTGTACACATGAAAATTAACTTTATGAGGTTTTAAAAATAAATGAATGTGATGCAGGAAAAATAAGAGGGGTGGAAGAAAAGACAATTGAAATGTGTTATGCACAAGCCCCCATCCCCTACAGAATGACAATGCTACAAGCTTGTACTAATAAAAGTTTTGTTTTGTTTTGTTTTTTAATGTATCCAGGCCCTTAAAATAAAATCTCTCCAGATACTAAAACACTTGTTGAAAGTAAGACTGCAAACTCCCCACTCCACCGAGCTCTGACGGTAGCAAGAAGCTGTTTTCCTCTATGGTTCTTTTTTCCTGCTTGCCTGCCTTATTCATCAAAATAGATTTCCAGATCCAGCGAAGACATGGATTCGCAGTGTTCCCTGAGCGCATCTCTCGGGGGGCCCCTTGTTCCCAGGCTGCCAGCTTTCTCTCAGATAAGAGTCCCACACGCACCCCTGAGCCTCGCTTTCAGCCACAGGTCATCAGGCACGCCGCCGTGGACATTGATTATCCTCCTCACTTTGGCTCGGAGGCAATAACTGTCTGTCAAAACGGCTACTGCCAGCAGCAATCACTTTTTAAAGGGACTGAGCACTTCTGAACATTTTTAACTTGAACATAACATATCTTCAACAGTTAAAGAGCAGCTTTCTCCACGAGAGTACTTCTTTTTAGAAGTGCTTTCCAATCTATTATCTCTTTTTTATTATCTTAACATTTCTGTGAAGCAGGTAAAGCAGCTGAAAGAACAGGATGCCGGAGAGACCGGCGGACGCGGGCGCGGCCACAGCTACTCCACAAAGGTACTTTTTCTTATTAAGTCTAAATCTCAGATGACACCAGACTCTGATAACCTTTCCAGTGTACCAGACAGAAGCTGACCCCTTATCTGCCTTCTGAATTCTTGCCCCCCCAACTCAGACATCCTCAATTTTCTTCTGCCATTTCCAGAATACTCTGATATCTCTTCTTTTTGGATCTGTCCCATCAGTGCTACCTTAGAATAAATTTAAGAGGCGCCGTCCTTTCCAGTGAATTCCATGTCTCTTCATTCACTCATCTCATGGTTCCTGAGGACTAATTCTGTTCTGGGCACCAGGCCAGGGGAACATGAAATAATCAACATCCTTGTTGTCATACGCTTATGTTCTGGGGTTCAGGGAAGGACACAAATGAAGTATACTTGAAAGGGGGCATATTTGATCTGAGATTTGAATGATAAAGAGGAGCCACCTGATGGATCTGTCTTGGTTTGTGGTTCATGCAAGAACAGTATAATACAGGACACATTTTGTAATAGTACTTTATAATGAATCAACCAAGAAACATATACAAGTGCA
>NW_004524678.1:5815835-5817150 GCF_000260255.1 Octodon degus | reverse complement strand
GCAGCTTCTCCTGTTCTGCCTTTATGCTGCTGGCAACAGCCCTCAGGTGGGCCTCCTGAACCCAACACCACATTACTTTAATTCAGCTGAGTGTAATAAACTGAACACTAGTTAGAAATCCACTTGAGGATCTAGGGAGCAAGAAATCCAAGGAGAGAGCACAGCTTGTGGGGGAGCCCTCTGACTGGGGAGGCCTAGGGTGTCTGATAACAAGATGTCTAGCACGGTTTACCAAGCAGAAGCCAGAGCAGCAAAAAGCTGGTCCTAGAGCATCTGCAGGGCCACAGTAAGGATTTCTGGGTTGTGCATCAAGCCCAGTGGGGGTAGATAAAGCACTTCACATCTGGGCAGTAAGTGTGGCCATCCCAACAGATCAGTAAAGGACTAGGATGGTTCAAGCCGCAGAGTGACATGACACAGTGCACTGTCTTGAAAGGATATTTGGGCTTCTGTTAGGTCAATGCCACATGCTACACTAAGCCACAAAGCCAGGCCCTTGATGGTTGGGTAGAGAGCATATGGAGTACAACCAAAGTGAATTTTAGCACCCCAAAAAAGATAGTGATTCAAGTTTTCTGAATGTTAACAGAGAACTTCCCAAATCCCGCTACCCCCACGTCCAATATGTGTCATGAAGGAAGTCACAGGAAGCAGAAATGGCACATTATCACTCCTACATCTGTCTTCAGTAGCAATGTGCTAAAGAGCCCTACAGCACATACGGAAATTTAGAGAATTCAGTCACTTCCCAGATAAAACTCATTTTAAATTTAAAAGGAGAATATTTTACTAATAAGAGTGAAATGAAGGTCACTATATCTGAACACCTGGCCACTACTTTTAAGTACTCATAGCTATTAGTGGTGTTATACTCATACATATTACTCTAGAGAGGAACTGCTTTAACATTTAGGGAGGGGGGATTAGGAATTGAACTCAGGGCCTCCCACTTGCCAGGCAGGTGCTGTGCTGCTGAGCTACATCCCCGGCCCTGCCATGTTGTTATTTAATGCAGATGCTGTGGAAGCAAAGGTCAGAATCTTACACCTTTTAGGACAAAAAGATGAGGCTAGTTAGGCTGATGCTTGACAAGCAGCCAGAATAAATTAGGTTCCCCTCTCTGAAATGCTCCTTTGTCAGCTTCTGGGGGTCAATCATGATTTTAGCTCAGCTAATGCTGCCAAGAGTGGAATAGCAGATGAGATGCAGAACGGTTTACTTCAAAATCACTGCTTGGAGCCAAAGCATCCTGACACCAGCTCGTACCGAGCTGATTAGTCCCTAACCTTGTGCTCCTGGGATCACTCGAGTGTTA
>NW_004524678.1:5781083-5813975 GCF_000260255.1 Octodon degus | reverse complement strand
AAAAAAGGGGATACAGATGAATGTTCATTTTGTATCTGTGTATTGAAAGTGGTTAGGATAGATATATAGTTACATTCTCTTAATGACTAGAGGGATTTGCTCTAATGGTGTTTGTAAATAGGATATCAAGTCCACATCTTGTACAGCAGTTAACCACTAGGAAGAATGTATGCAATGTGTTAATTATTGTAACTGTCCTACCAATTTGGATTGAAACTGTCTCATTGCTATTTGTTTCTCAATAAAATTATGGGAAAAAAAGAAAAAAGAAATAAATAAATAATTCTGATAATGATAATAATAACTAAAAAGAAGAAAAGAAAAAATACATAGACAAAACAGAAAACTTCCTTCAAAAAACAAAGCAATCTTTTACATTTTTAGAAGGGAAATTTTGTTTAAAATTATTTTCATAGTAGTCATTTTATTCACTTTTAATTGTGGTATTGTTAGGAAAATTTATGTCACAATCACTTCTTTTGCAGGATAAATTTTTAAATTATCATTGGAAATACATAATACTAACATTATGGTCTCAAAATACATCCATTTTTCTGCAGATGGCATGATTTCATTCTTCTTTATGACTGGATAAAAAAATTGTTTCTTGATTGAAAATAGTGCTTTTGCAATTTCAGTTCCTACAACATTCTCCTCTGCATTCGAGCATGGTCTTGCTGGAGAATAATCGATAGAAACACACATCTAAAATCCAAGAAGCAGCTATATCTTGCTGGAGAGTAAAGCTACTGTCCTTATTCCATGTTTAGATATAAAGAGTACAACTAGTGTGGTAACAAGAAAAACCTACTGTGAGCCCTAAGTACTCAGAGTTATTGCAAGGTGAGTACTACAGCTTTGTTTTTGGTTTTTGGTGTTTGTGTTAGTTTTGATAACAGTTGTTTAATTTACCTATTAGATGGAAATCTTGATAAGTTATTTGCATAATGGCCTATAATTACGTGAGATATGAATTTATTTGGATGTGATACAAGCTAAAACAGAAATTCAAAGACATTTCTTAATATTTTCTTCCATGACAAAATGGGTTGAGGGAACTCACTCTAAAACAGAAACATTTTAGGACTATATCAACACATATATGGGCCTGTGCAATAATTGTTTAATTCTAAGAGGAATATTGCTCAGAAAACGGTCACTTTGCTTATCAAAACAGTTTAGATAAGCCATAATTCCAGTCAGGTGTGCACTGGGTCACATGTCCAAAATACCAGAGAGATTTTTAAAACACTATAACAACTCAAGTGGTCATTGTTGCCAAAAGACATTCAACATGAACTACTATTTGAGGAAACTGGCATTCATCTCCTTTAATGCCAGTGCTTTTCAAGATTTTGAAGGATTTTAAGATAAAATATTTCATATATGTATTAAATATGTGTACTTTCAATTTCACCCTTTCTTGATGGCACAGAGCTATAATAAGACCACTGTTGGAACATGATATAACACAATAATATCCTTTCAGCTGGGCTGGCTTATAGAGACCCTTTCTGGTCCTTGCCTTGGTCTGGGAAGTTTGTATTAGTAGTACCATGTATAAGTTATTGGAATCCTGCCAAGTTCATTCCAATGCATCACTTCCAATGCAACCCATGACAAGAGTAAAGACACTAGGGCATATTGGTAGTTTTGGGAGCCAAGAGGTCCTAAGTCCAGTCATGACAATGACTATCTGGAACAAAGGCCTTAATCCAGAGCCAAACCCAGGTTTTATTCATTCATGAAGAAAGGAGTGGCTTGAGGATGAGTGACTGTGAGAATGGCAGGAAGTAACTGAGTGTGAGCTGGGCTAGGTAGAAGGCCTGCATTACCTCTACAATATGCAGGCAGAAGGATATTCAGAGAGTAATATGCATTACACATTTGAGATAGTATCTAATGTTTTGGGGTTGTTGCTCCAGCTCTAATACACGATATTTCAAGCCCCAGAAAGTCATAGCCTCTTTCTCAAGGCTCGATCACAGCTGACAGTGTGAATCATTAGGTCTTCATCCTGTCTGCACCCAGCTTACACTAGAGAGCAGCAGGTGGAGGCTCTGAGGAAACGTGCCTACTGTCTTCAAAGACCACCAACACTTTGGCTGGACCAATATGTATTGCTTAAAGCCAATTGAAGGGATAAGAAAAAGTCCAAACCAGCTCTGTATATATCAATACATGGAAATAGGGTCAGGCACAGCCAAAAGGGAGACATTTGTCCTTTCAAGGAGAATAGCTCAGGTGGTCCTCCACAGTGGCTATCGCTACACTGACAGTGACTGCATAAGGTGCATGCTATTTGTGGTCTTTTCGGTCCCTTTTCCAAGTCATCTGTTCTCAACTATTAATATGCTATGGGGCTAAGAAATCCAATAATCAAAATTATTTAAACTTTACATTAAAACAAATATGTGGGCTCCAACATGGACTTCATGACACATGGATTGCCCAGAGACACCTAAAAAAATTCGAAGTTTCTTAGCTGTGTCCTGTTGATGAGACTGCCAGATTATTGCTAGATGAATGAGGCTTTACTATATGTAACAAACAAGTTGTTTGACTGTTGACTGAAAGATATAACTAAACCGAGGATCACTGCATTTTTTTAAACGAAGTATTCCATAAACTTAAGGTAACACTGGGTTCCAGTTTTTTCACCAAAAGACAAACAAATAAATGTCTTATCAATAGTATCAGTTTGTTTAGAGAACAGGGGACAAAAACAGGTGCAATCAGGATGTCACAGTTAATGCAGGTCTGTTTCCAATACAATGGCAAATTTATAAATCAGTAGTTAAAATGGGTCTTTTACAGTCTGATAATTCAAGATCTTTTTAAAATTTATAAATATACATATGTGCAAATTCTTCATACATACAAATTTTATAAAATTAACAAGTTGTAAAGAAATTAGAAGTATTATGATGAATGTGACAAGCTATATTTAAGTGCTTTTACCACTGACATACTCCTAAATATAGCAGTCCTAATAATTTTAATATATTTCCTATATGGCTTTTTACAAAAAGTTAGTTAAGAATTCAAGATGTTCTCAATACATACTCATATTTAAGGCCACTGCGGTAAAGACATTCTAGCATCAGCACAAAATAATAGCATATTTGCTAGTATTTCTTTTTTCCACCTGCCAACTGTAGGAAAATATGATCAGTTTTATTACTCAGACAGATATAGAAAAGCTCTTTAAGTTTTTCAGTTTGGTTTGGTTTGGGTTTGCGCGTGTATGTGTGTGTGTGTGTGTGTGTGTGTGTGTGTGTGCACTCAGGGTCTCGCTATGCAACTCGGATCCTCTTGTTTTCACATCAGCGCTGGGATTACAGATGTGAGCGACCAATGCCCAGACTTGGTCGCAGGCTCAGCGCACCCAGGGGCAGGGACAGCGTGGCATGCATTACCAGGGATGGAGCCCCAGTCTCTGTACTGGCCTAAGCAGGCACTTAGCCTGCTGAGCTATCTCACCAGCCCAGAAGACCTCTTTTAGAAAGGAAAAATTCAAGAATGAATAAAACTTTCCAATTTTGCCTTTGTAATACTTTTTTTTTAATCTTTTGAAACAGGGTCTCAACTATGTAGTTCGGGCTGCCTTTGAACTCACCTTGTAGCCCATGCTGGCCTCAAACTCACAGTGATCCTCCTGCTTCAGCTTCTTGAGTAATGAGATTATAGTCATGTACCACCATGCCAGGCTATAATACATTTTGAAATTTAAAAACTTTACATCCAACTTTTTTCATTCTCAAGACTATTTTGGCAAGTCAGGGTGCTTTATGGTCCCATACACATTGTATGATTATTTTTTTCTCAAACTGGCATTGGAATTTTGATAGGGATTATACTGAATCTGAAGATTGATTGAGACTTAATGACTGTTTTAACAATATTAGTTTTTCTGATCTGTAAATATAAAACATCTTTACACTTGTGTGTCCCCTTCAGCTTCTTTCTTCATTGTTGTGCAGTATGAAATTTATAGATCTTTCACATTTTAGATTTACTACTATAGGTGTTCTTTTCAATACCTTTGAAAATGACATTTTCTGAATTTTCTTTTGGAGCCAATCTATGTACAGAAATGCAATTGGTTTTGTATCCTAAAACTTAATGAGTATCTTCATAGTTTTAGCAGCTTTTTTGGTAGTGTCTAGGGCTTTTACATTAGGCCATATCATCTAAGGATAAATTTATTTTTATTTTTTCATCTGGATGCCTTTTGCTTCTTCTTGTATGATTGTCCTTCACTACTACGTTATGTATGAAGAAGACTAGAAGTGGTGAGAGTGAACATTCCTGCTTTGCAGTACCACATCAAACCCATAGTAACCACAACAGTATGGCATTAGCATAAAAGCAGAGGTACAGACCATTGCAATAGAATAAGTACTTTAAAAACTCAAACATAAATACATCAAGAGAGAAATTAGGAAAACCATGCCTTTCACAATATCCCCCCCCAAAAAAAATAAACAACTTAGGAATTAATATCACAAAGGAAGTGAAAGATCTATACAATGAAACAGTCCTCTGAGAAAAGAAATTGAACATGATTTCAGAAAATGGAAAGGTATTCCTTGCTCCTGGAGCGGAAGAACCTACATTGTGAAAATGGCCATATTTCCAAAATTTCTATAAAGACTGAATGCAATCCTTATTATAATACCATTAGTATACCTCACAGAGTCCATCAGCTAAGGAATAAAAAAGATGTGATATTTTTACACAATGGAATATTATTCAGTGCCTTCCCTGCACCCACTGTACCTCTCAGGACCAAGCCCAGGCACGCCA
The DNA here is from genome assembly GCF_000260255.1 of Octodon degus. Taxonomy (NCBI): domain Eukaryota; kingdom Metazoa; phylum Chordata; class Mammalia; order Rodentia; family Octodontidae; genus Octodon; species Octodon degus. The sequence continues at coordinate 5,809,166 of NW_004524678.1, read as the reverse complement.
CGTGAGTGAGACCCTCTGCCACACTCTCGGAACCCCTCCAACCTTCCGGACTCCACTCCCCAAGCCCTCTGAGTGTCTGAGAACTTCTGCCACACTTTCAGACCCCCCAGACCCAGCCCAAGCCCAGGCCCCATGAGTGTGTGGGAGAGCTTCTGCGCTCCTCTGCGCCCCTCTGCACCCCCTGGACCACTCCAGACCCAGACCAGGCCTGGCATACAGACCTGGGGTGAAACTCTGCAGATGAAGTCCACCCAACTAATCCAGGAGCAGAACATCTTGCCAGAGGGGTACAACAGATTCACTTCCAAGGGCTGCAGCAGGAAGGAGCTGAACACAACAGCTAAAACGAAGCTGGGCACAACTGGATGAACTCAAACTTAATAGATCTGCACCCGAATTTCAGTAGGTGCTAAGGTTATAACTGCACCAAAGCTCTACACCAAAGGTCAAAGGACAGTGCTATACAAAATGTCAAAGATAAGGAGCAAAATGCAATCTCAGGCCCCGGGTCCACCCAGAGCAAGTGCAGAGGACACTAGCACAGAAGAAATTGGGAATCACACGCTGAAATGTCTGAATCAGTAGCATCTCAAGTAAAGAAACAACTGCAGAAAGGTGTAGAGGAACTCAGATCAGAAATAACCTCTGAAATGAAAAAAGAAAGTTCTGAATTAATAGTGTCTGAAGTAAAGAATCAAATGCAGAAAGATATAGAGGAAATCAGATCAGAAATAATCTCTGTAGTAAAAGAATTAATAGCTGCTTCTCAAGAAGACACTGATTAAAAAATAGCATTATTCAGCTATAAAAAGGGATAAATTTGAGGCTTTTATCAGTAAATGGATGCAACTAGAGACCACACCCTTAAGTGAAATAAATCAGACCTTCATGGGCAAACACATTGTCTCCTTAGTGTGAGAACCTGATGGAAAATAAAATCTAAAGCATAGAGTAGATGCTGGGAAAAGGGAATGAACCTGCTCAAAAGGAAGGAATTACTGAGTTGAAGAGACAGACAGGAGAAGGAGGAAAGAAATATTGAAGAGTATGTAAGCTGGATGGTTTGTACAACTATACTGTAGATTTCTTCTGGTCTAGGGAAAGGAGTAATCAAGGCTTAATTTGTTTTGTCTTCTTTTTTCAATTCTTTATTCTTTTTGCTCTTCTTAATTTCTTATATTTTTTCTCCTTCTTTCTTCCTCCAATTTTGCATGCATATATCTGGTAATACGAACAACTCATTTGAAGATAACATTTATCCATTACAACAAATACCATGAAATTCATACTATTTTGTTCAGTGAAATACTGCATCATTTTAATTTTTGTGTTTTAATACTATTTTGTATTCTCTTTTAAAAATAAAAAACTTAAATCTCAAACAGATACAGTGTACTAATTTTTTACAAGATCGGCATGAACAGACACTGGGGAAAAATAGTCTCTCTGATAAGTAGTATTGGGAAAAGTAGATAACCACATGAAAAGGAATAAAATGATACTCTTACCTTATACCATGCACAAAAATCAAATAAAAATGGATTAAATACAATAATAAGCTATGGTTATGGAAAGGAAAATAGCTTTGTAAAAAAATCAGTGTATATTAAGTATACAGTGTTATGGTGGTTTGACAACTGGTGGGCAACTTGCAACACTTGAACTGAGCCAGTGTGGTGCTTGCTGCGTGCAGAGGGTCCAGTGGCAACTTGCTGTTGCCAGCGGTATAGAAGGGAAAACTGGAGAAAAAGAGCAGCTGTTAGAACCTGTTGCTTTCATGAGGCTGCTGTTGGTTCTCTTGGAAGACCTTGTCACACTGCTTTTCTAATTCACTTGGCTGTCATCATCACCTCATTGTCCCCGGCAAGGGCGCAGTTCATTTGGGGGGAGCTCTAGCCCTCACTTGGAGCATTGCTTCCTGGCTCTGGAGGAGAAGCTGGTGCACTGCTCAGTCTCCTGGAGAAGCTTGATGTGCTGTCTTTTTTATGGCAGTCCTGCTGTTCTCATCCTCAGATGAGCTCGGGACCTCACTTGCTGAGGATGGCTGTGGTGCTTTTGTGGGGAGCTCCGGTTCTTACTTTGAGCATTGCTTCCTGGCTCCAGTGCGGATCCTGAAGGCTGCTGCCACAGACCCTTCATCCCGCTGGCACAGACTTTCTAGCTCCTACCACTGACCCTTAGGCCTTCCCAGCACAAATCCATGAAACAGGTCTGCATGAGACATTGTTGTGGGCCCTTAGTCTCCAGCTGGTCTTGTGGTGGGCACTGTGATGGGCTCTAGGTCTCAGCTAGATTCGTTTGGTCTTAGTGTTTGGACAGATTTCCCATACTCTGTTTGTATGTGACTTTTTGGGTGACTCATAAAATAATCATAAAGTCCGTGTCCAGTATTAAATTGTCCCACTTGAAAAATCCCAAACTACAAGTGTTTAGTATCTCTTCAGTCTACAGTTGTGTTCAGTAATGCCCTTGGCCTTCACATTCACCCACTACTCAACTCACTGGCACCCAGAGCAACCACTGCTGGTACATGCCTTGTAGAAATGTATCACTTTCTCTTTTATATTATCCTACTGCCCCAATCTATGTATAGTTAGACAAATACAACTGTGTTATCATTGCTGTATAAGCTTTTACTCTCAGTAGTAGCTAAGCCATACGGCCTATGTATGTAATGAATGACCCCATTCAGGCTTGTGTCAGGGCACTCTCTGGTCCCACAAGAGTGAACTTGCCTCTCAAGGTACTTCTCAGAACATATCTGCATCATTAAGCAATGCATGCCTGCATCTTCTGTAAGGATCTTCACTCCATGAGCTTTCTGAGCTTATGCCCTGCTGCTTGATCTCTCTCCATATGTGACTCACAGATTTTCGAAAGCTACTAACCGGGAAATGGAAGTGCAGAAAGGTGGGAATAAGGCAGAGGTAAGGATGCACATTGCCATCCCCAAAACAGCAAAGCATTCCCAGACTGCCCATATCCTTTCTAGACCAGACTCTGGGACTTTATCTGCACACAGTGACAGAGGTTAACTAATCAACTGTTTCTAGCCTGGTTGCCCCTTGCAAGAGATACTTCCTGGAGATTTTAACTTAGAACTAGAACTAAACTAGGACTCACCTAGAAGATGAATTGGAACAAAATTCAGAGCTGAAAATTAACCGATTATAAGAGAAACTTTTCCCATTGATAAAAGCCTCTGAGTCTCCATTTTTCACCAGAGGCCTTGTCTTCATTATCCATAGCTACTGACAGTGATTTCTTGATTATGCTATGCTTTAATAAATTAAATAAACCAATAGCCAGTGACATTTAAACTAGGAAGCACCTCTCTGCAAGGCCCTACAACACCAATGTGAACTAAACCAAAGAGTCCAGCAGAAGGATGACAAAGCGCTTGTAATCCCTGCTGGCTGGGCTCAGCCCCCACCATCAGCATGCTGATGTACACCCCAGCCAGACAGTGCTGCCCTTTCCTTTATGGAAATTACTCCACACTACTGTGGGAAGCTGTTTGTGCCTTTTCCAGCCCATTAATTTCTCTGTATTTAAGAGGAACTGCATTTCCAACTCTTAGATTAGATTTTGTTCATTAAACCCTCATCTTACTTCCCAACCTGCCAAATTTTCATCAGTAGAGATCTGGGATTCAGACACCACAACCCATTAAGCACAACAACATCTTGGAATTTCCAATTTTGTTTCACTAAACCCTCCACAGACAATCTATCCTACATATACTAGCCTAGGAAAAGGTGAAATATAAATGGTGTTTCCTAGAGTATTTTGAAAGTATTTCTGATGGCTTAACACTTCACATACAGTTTGCATTCTGCAGCATCCTCTTAATCATACATAATATCCAAAGGCTAGAGAGCACAAGTTTTTGTTTGCTTTTAATAATTACTTAAGGTAATCATTTGTTGACTTTAAAATTTTTTTCAGTTTTAATTAGCAGAGGCTGTAGGGGAATTACATGATGTTTTAGAAACATGTTGTCTAAAATACTTATAGTAAAAATTTTCAATGATCAAATTATATTACACGACAAGGGAGTTAAATGGGAATACCTGTAACCCCTGGTTAGGGAGTACAGATTCCTTGACCATTCTGGTTGCTAGGGTATGGCCTCCATACCCAAAGGAAGGCTGGACAGAGAGGGAAACAGTGAAACATCACCTACCGAAGAACCAGGTGACTGGGACCACAGAAGGCTGAACATGCTGCAGATGCCTAGAGTAGGAGAGGAACTATCTAAAGGGAAGAAGCAGGAAAGACCTAAGAATGGAGGGTTCTGCCCCAGGAGCTGGAAAGACATCCCTAGGAGAGGGTGCTGATGGAAATGAAGCCCACACTTAGACACTTTCATCCAAATAAGGAAGAGTTTAACAAGAGCAAAGCAGCTTTGGCAGTTTCACAAATAATCACTCAGCTTCAGACAATTAAGACAGCTTGTCCTCGGGGAAAGTCATATGCTGGTTTAAATATTTAGGACTTACACTCTAGTGTGCAAGTTGATCATGTCAGAGATGAAAAAATTCATATATAATTTCTCAAGTTTCCTGATCAGGCTATTCTGCAATGTGATTGACACTGTGATCACAATAAAAATGTTTTATTTAGTGGATAATTGTATGTACCGGTATCTACCATTTCCAAATGTCTTCCTTTATTACCCTTATTCAAGAAAGTCTTAATATTTAAGTGATTTACTGATCACTTAAAATGCCAGACTCACCATTAGGAGGTACATTTACTATACATAGCTTAATTTTAGAGTACATTATTTCTTTATAAACAGACACATTACTGTAGAACATTAATTACACCTTTTCCCCATCAGGCACTGCATGTGCAAGACAACAGTGTTACCAAGAGCTACCCTGACAGATGTGCCTGTGACTCCATTTCTTGGCACACAAAAGAAGCGCATTCCTGAAGAAGTGGTGCTACTGGGATTCTAGGATTAGGTAACAGGCAGTTATGATTAGTGCACAACGTACTCAATGAATAATGCATGGCAGGTGTGCTGCCACAACCCAATTTGCTGAACTATTTAGCATCAATAACCTAGCTATAATGGAAACAGAAGGCCTTTTAGAGGTAGATGATGAGAGGAGTTTTAATAAAATGATATCACTCCAATCATATGCATCACATTTGCATTTAGTAGAACCTGGTGTTTAGACTAGCGTAAAAAGAAAACTTTTGCAGCCACCTTTTTGTAGAGTCTGCGTTCAGAAATACGTCGGCATATGGTGATACGTGAGGATCAGCCATCGGGGAAGGATCAGAGGAAGCACTAGGCAAGTTCTTCTCCATGCAATTTATGCAGATTAAAAAGCTCAAACTCCAGTTTCAGAAAGCCATTCTAGTTGAAAAATAATCCGGATAAGCAGCACAAAACTATAAGTAATTTTCTATTTGCTTTGAGTCTAAATAGCAAGCATTACATAAAAATTCCTGTGGGATAACATTTTTAACATTAATAGAAAAGGGCAAAAGTAATGTTAAGAAACTGATCAGTAAATCATTTACTGAGCATATTGGAGTTACTTATTTCCGATTTCCCTGCTGACCTCCTATTCTCCAAATTCAAGATGCAACAATAAATCTATGGTTTACACTTGAGAAACCATGAAAATATCATATACAAGGTATCAAGTTAGCATTATTTAAATGGAATCTCACAAGTTTAGTTCTTTCCCAGTGATAAGAATGAGAAAGGTACATTCATGTCAGTTTTCCTAGCACTTATTAACAAATAAAGAGCAAAACTATATTTGACAAGGATTTTACTATTGTATCAGCAGTGTTTATTGAGTGAGCAGAGGTGATTTCAATATTCAGTATTAGTAGTTACATGAAAACATAGAACAAAAAAATAAACCTAATGTAGAGCCCATTCTCCAAAATAAGTGTTCAAAGGGGGCCACGGTAAAATTCCTCCCAAATTCATCTTTATTTTAGCTCTTGCAACTTTAAATCTCATCTTACAGTTTGTGTCTAGTTGTCCCCCAAAGCCTCGTGCACTCATTGGGGCAGCTTCAAGAGTCTGTGATTAATTCATGATCCAATTCTGAGATTATGGCTATGCGTGCCACACCCGCCCTGGGGAGGGTAATCTGAATACAAATGCAAGGAGGGAAGAGAGGCTTTCAAGGTGCCACAACTGCTGCTCCTCCCTCTGCTCTTTGCTGTCTTCCTGCTACCATAAAACGCTGCCCTCTTCTATGTGCCACTTTGCCTTGGAGCCAGCTGAGTATGGACTGAAATCTCCACTGTGTACTAAATAAATCTTACCTTCCTTCATTTGGGTGTTGGGTATTTTGTCCCAGCAATGAGGAAAAAGTAACTAAGATATCTGACTACATCTCCAGTGCCTGGCAGAGAGCTGAATACAAGACTAGTTTTCAGGATCCCAACTCCTAATCAGAATCTTGTGATGGTTCGGTATCTTCTGCAAGTTGAAAACATCTCACAGAAGTCAAACCAAATATGGGGGAAAAGCTGAGCTCCTCAAAATGACTTAACTCCTTGTCCAAATGTGAGCAGTTAGGACCTCAGAGAAAGACACTGTAAGTGTGAAATATTAGGCTTCTGATGGTGTAGAGAAGTTTCTATGCACCCGGCACTCTGGAGGTGGTCTATGCACCGTCAATAATAACATGAGAAATGAAAATTGGAATTGACAATATAAAATAAAGTGAGTGGAAAATCAAATTATATGCTTTGGAAATGCAACCATGGAAAAAAGACTTAACTAATGCAAAATAACTCTGAGAGGAATCTTACTGAGGCAACATGGGTATGTATCTTGGAGAAAGAACCTCAATGAGCAGATGGGATGGGCACAGAGTTCCACCCAGCATGGAATTTGCCCATGCAGAGAAAAGTTACCTACCCTGGTGTGCTGAGAAAGTAAATGAGAAAACAGCCCACCAGTATGTTTCTCCTTCGAAACCCTGGGCTAATGGGCTTATAAAAATGCCTGAACTTCTCTTAAATCAATTATTCAAATCCTATTCTGGAGGGATTGTTACTTCATAGGTGAGGCAGGTTTCATCTACAGTAGCTAACACATTTTATCTCAATGAATGTTCCACTTCCTAAGAGAAAAAAATCAAAGAAGTTTTGTAAATGTAAATTGTCACATAATTGACAGCCTTTGAACTCAGGCTGACTGATCCACAAACCCTGAAATATCAACTCTCATATCTGAATAGGAGCTAAGGATTTCGGATAGAGGATTCATCAGGCTCTGAATATGGAGACTCGGTCAAACAATCTCATCCGGTTATGAATTTATTTAAATTCTCATCTCAACAGAGAAAAAATATAACACAAAGTTCCCTCAAATTTAATAGGTCTAATACCAACGGATATCACACTTCCGACAAACACTGTTCCTCCTCCATTTCCCTCCCCCATGAGTGGTGTCACTACCCATCTTGCACTACCATCCAAGGATGTGGAAATGGTTCCTTTCCATTTACCATCCATACTCTTCTCCATCCCAACACACATTCTACTCTTTCCATCATCAATGCCTGCCACTTTCACCACCTAGGTATGTACTGGAATTACCCACTTCTCCTATACATTGTAATCCAGGATACCTTCAACTTCCTGCACAACTGCAGCTTTGTCTCAAAACTTCTCCCTGTCCCTTTCTTTCTGCATATTGTATCCAAAAATTTTTTTCAGATATGCAAAGCTGGTTAGGCAATAGCTGTTCATATGTCCATTTGGTATCTGTGTATTCAAAATGTTAGGATAGATACATAGTTACATTCTCTTAATGAATAGAGGGATTTGTTCTAATAGAGTTTGTAAATAGGATATCATGTCCGCATCTTGTACAGCAAATAACCACTAGGAATAATGCATGCAATGTGTTAATTATTGAAACTGTCCTACCAATTTGGTTTGAAACTGTCTCATCGCTATTTGTTTATCAATAAAATTATGGGAAAAACACTTCAAAATTTTCACATTGTTTGGAGGAAGGATCAAATTACGATAAAGATCAGATCCTTAATGTGCCTTCATATGAACTAACCCTTCTGAATATCTCTCCAGATTCAGGCCAAACAGCTGTCCTCTCTTAAAACACTATTTGGAGTTCTTCAAACGTGTCTTGTTTCTTCGTTTTGTAGCACCCTTACAAGAAGAAAGGAGTCATGAAAATATCTGGTCCCAGTTAACTCATAACTCCTGTCCATCCTTCAAAGCTCAGATCATTTGTTTCTCAATAAAATTATGAAAAAAAAATTTAAAATTTTTTTAAAAGCTCAGATCAAATACTCTATACTCCTAGAAGCATTCCCAAACTCCCCAGTCTAACATGCCCCCTTAGACTCTCATGTGGCATCTTAAGCCTTCCTTTCATGGAACTTTCCAAGATTCCTAATTACACATAAATTCCTATGAATTTCTCTTCTGCTTAGTTGTAAGCTTCAAGGACTGCATCTGTGTTCATCTCCTTAAGATGCCCAATATCAAAAGACTGTCTATTTTTTCTTCTTTTTTAAGGACAATAAAAAAGTAAAAAAAAAAAAAAAATTAGAAATGATACAGAGTGGGCCAGGGAGATAGCTCAGTAGAATAAGCTCTTGCCTGGCAAGCATAGGGTCCTGAGTTCAATCCCTGGTAGAGCAAAAAAAAAAAAAAAGAGAGAGAGAAAGAGAGAGAGAAATGATACAGAATTTCACTAAACAAAATAATAGAAATTCAACAGTGGTTGCTATATTGCATATTACTGTCTTCAAATCAGTTGTTCAGATTATCCAGTAATTCTAAATTTCAGGATTGGTTTGGGAATTAGGTAGGGTTAGCCAACCCAACTGATGAAAGCAGGAAAAATAAACTTATTTTAATGTAGGGCTAATGTCACATCTCCAGTTTCCCTAAAAGCCCAAATGTGCTGGGTCACCTTTGAGGCTGCTCTAGGTAAGTCAGAAATTCCCTGATGGGATTTCTTCTAACATTTCTCCTACTTTTATTTGAAGTATAATGAAAAAGCAGGTAGGACCTGAGAAAACATTAAAAACTTGCACTGATATAAAACTCTGGCCACCATTATGTAAGCTTTATCTTTCCAAGCAAGGTTACTTCGACATCCTTGGTCGAGTTCTTGTGCCCTTTCCCCAGCCAGTTGTCCTGTGCTGACATTTTCTGTCTTCACACATCACCAAGCTCAGAATATCCAGTCTCACTACTGCAGAATTTCTCCCTTTCTCCTCTGTTTCTCGTGGGGCCTTCTTGTGAGCTAAGCTCATCAACCTATACTCCTCACTTCCCCTGAGTCGCTTCCTACTTTGCACCTCTTCCTGTGATGTTGGCATCTGCTTCTGGGAGATGGGAGTGATTTTAGATTTTGCTGACTTGCGTGCAGGGCATCCCAAGCTGCAGGGTGGCCATGCCTGCACCGTGTCAATCCTGCCATGTGCTCAAAACATTGCGCCAGCGGGTTCATTGCTGTCCAAAAGCTGAAATCCTGTGTTTACAACAGACAGAAAGGAAGGTCCTACTCACACTTTGGCACCAGCTGTCCCTAGGCGCTTTCTTCTGCCCAGTTTAGAGAGCCACTTGAAAAGCTCCTGCCAGTGGCCTTCCTGCCAGGATGGCTAAGAGGCACCACATTTTAGATACACAAAAAACAGCCCTTGCCATTGGCACTAAGACAATCTTTCTGTGAAACAAAGAGCAAGGGGCTGCATGATGCCGGCAGCTGGAACCCAGGGCCCTCACTTATCTACTGATTGCAGAACAAATGAGGGCTTAAAAGAGAAGAATGCAGGCTGGCAAGTCTATTTGATCCACCCTTTAATGTGAAAATTAAACCTTTTCATGTGGAGCAGACTGAGCTCTGACCTCATAAGATTACAGCACCAAGCTCCCCACACCCTTCAGTGCAACCAGTGAGTAGAAACTACCAGTGAGTAGAAACTACTCACTACCAGTGAGTAGAAACTAAGAGACCACATTCAAATTGAACTCCCATTCCAGAGTCATTAGTTCAAGTGAACAAAGGGGAAACTGCAGAGGCAGCGATTACAAAGGGTAAATTTTCTTATGCACCAGGGTATGGGTATTGCCATCAGAATGAACACTGGCAGGGAGAACTCAAGTGTTATTGGGGTGGTGCTGGGTAATAGGAGGCTCAGCCCAGGAGGCAATGAGGCCAGGACAACATGCAGACCAAACAAGGTGCCCTACTCACTACCAAATCTGTAGTCTGCTGTTTGGTCCACATGGTTTCAAGAGGTCAGACTAACACAGAAGGACATAAAGTAAAAAAGGATGGATCAGAGTTCAACCTAAGCAGTAACTAAAGAGAAACCTAAAGATGATGCCTGTGTCTTCCAGTAGCAATGAGTTCTCTGTCTGTAGATATTTAATGACTTTCTATGGTGAAGGAAGACTCTTAAGGACCTTGCTATGGACTAAATACTTGCTTTAATCCCCCCATCTCACTCACATTCATATGTTGAAGACCTGTTCCCCAAGGAAATAGTATTAGGAGGTAGAGCTTTTGGGAGATCATAGTACTGGAGCCTCCATGATGGGATTAGTGCCCTTAAAAGAAGAAAAAGAGAGCAGGGTAACTCTCTGTCTCACATGACAATACAGTGAGAAGGCAGCTGCCTGTAAGCCAGGAAGAGGACCCTAACCAGAAAATTCCCAGGCTGGTACTCTGAGCCTGGTCTTTTTAGCCTCCAAAACTGCAAGAAATAAATGTATGTTTTTAAGCAACATAGTCTACATTATTTTGGTATGGTGACAATCTGCTGAATTTGTAAATTTCACCTATGATTTAAGGAGTGAAGTTGGGCATGCCTTGGAGATTTTTGATCTAGACCCTTCTTGCTAAGGTATTATAGAAGAGCTGCAAGCTTCAAATTCATGGTCAGACTGCATCCAGACTGGATTTATCTGGGATGGCTTTCCCCCATTATATATGAATATGTATGCATCCATGCATTTTTCCTGACAGATTTGACAGGTTTTATCAGATTCTAATTGTTCACACACCATTGTTTTAGAGAAACTTCAAAAGATCTTTTGATTCAAGCCACATGCGTAATGTCAAAAATTTGGGTATTTGGAAATGACTCACTTTTTTACTTTTTGTTAAAATTAAAGGTTTAAAGTGGTAAACGGTACTAATCTTTGCTTTCCCAGGCTCAGCGAGTAGAAGAAGGGATAAATGTCAGTCCCACAATGATTATACTTCCAATGGTATTTGAGTCTGTGAGTTTTACATAACCCATCACCAGCAGAGAGTGAACATTTGCTCTTTGCTCTTTCAATCTCATTTTCCCTCTAGCACCTGTTTCCATTTAATTTTCTTATCTGTCCCTTCTCACTTCGGAATAATGTTATTCTTTGGGGAGGTGCTCCTTGGCTCTTAGGGTAGACCTCTTTCAGGCAAAGTCTCACCTTCCTTGGGTACAATAATTGGTACACTGTCCTAGGCAGGCAACCTAGTTCAGTCCATCCTGGTGACTCTCAGGATGTTTCCTGAGACCTCTGGGAAATGACCTGTATTTTTTTCTGTGGGCTTAAATCTCTGAGTTTCAGATAGGCATTTAATAACTATGTAAGTCCCCAAATAGAGCCAACACTAAAGAAGCAAATCCAAAAGAAGGATGACCAAAGCCCACCTCTTGGTAATGGGGTTCACAGGACACTGGAGACTATTTCACGTATGCATATATGTCAATAAACTTCTCTGAAATAAACCAAACAGGATTTTCTATCACTTGCAACCAAAACAATTGTGACTAAAATAGGTGAAAATGTAACACTACAGTTTAACCGTTACCACTTAGAATCCCCATAAATCTCTACCAATTACTATGGCTTTTCCTGTACACATCTAAATGTCTACTGTTCCCCCACTGAAAGGTCCTTTCTGTCTGCTTTCTCCTCACTTGCGTCTCTGCTTTCTCTTCCCCCTCCTAAAATCCCTCCAAGATAACAGGAATTCCCTAGAGGACTCATATTTCCATTTAAAACATGCTCTGAAATGCAATCAGCTCTTGAAATCATTTCACAGAAACCTTAACAAGACAAAGCAGCACAAGGAATGTAAAATGTAATATGGCCACGGTTTTTGAACAGAGAGTATTAAGGTATAATGAGGAAACAGACCTCATTCTAGTATCATTTATCCCAAGAAGTTGATATCAGTGTAAAAGGTAATGTCACCTTTCCTACAAAAATAAATTGGGGAGAGGCAGGCTTCAGACCCTGAAACCTAATCTTCTGTTTATAATTTGTAAAATTATAATTTGTATAGCAATTAGCAAGTGACCAAAACCAAAGCTTGATCCCCAAAGACTTGAAGGCTATATATAACATAGACAGAAATTAATGTAGACAAATTAGTAACTCTTGGCTTGGTGTGTTCATTGAGCTCATAGGTACTTGATGAAGCACTCTATAACACAGTCTTTACAGTATTTATACCAGATGCAATGTTATGGTAGCAAGTCACATACAATCGCCACACCTGATTTGAAATTAGACAATCAATCAATCAAACCATTTACCTAATTGGAAAAGGTTTTATTGTAAACCATTGACATCATAGCAAAAGAAGCTCAGAACTAACATGCAGGATTCTACATACTGTGAAAATAAAAGTGGGATGAGTGACTATCTGATAAAGTGGCTATAAGCACCAAAAGAGGCTTTAACAATCTTTCTAAGATGTCTTTACCCCAAACACAATATTTTCTTTCTTTTTTTTCCAAATACAATATTTTCAATGCAAATGAATACACATAAATCACTAATTACCTAAGAAATGTTTCTGTTGGAATATTTTCTCAGACCAATCCAGGAACTGTCATTCCAGGTGTAAATAGAAAAATTTTATTTAAATGGGCACTGAGGTCTTAGGTTCATCTAGAGGCACTTACACAGATGAAATAAAGAGTTCAGTTGCCTAAATGAATTAAACACAAACTGCCACAGTTCTCTACATTCCTTTAGGTCCAGAAGTTTTCTTTTATGATATACTTAATTGCAGAATTTGTCTCATAAAACTATCACACAGTCCTTTAAAGCATTAGCTTAAAGAAACACTGGATACTCTCAACAGTCCAAGGCTCAAGAATTTGTTGAGTTACACCATTAGATTTTTGCAGCATCCTCCTCTTTTGCCACATCTTGTGGATTCCAAAGTGCTCCAAGTGAGTTCAAACTAGTTTAGGTTTTTTTTAACTTTTTCAGGAAAGATTTTGGGATAATTGGGCAAACTGATATGGACACAGCCCATTCAAAGGCACTCCAGCTCTTTTTCTGTAATCATGTGCTGGGCCACGTGGGCTGGCCTTGTGTCACAGCCCACCTGCTCAAAGTCTCAGTGCCTTCTGAGTTAACAAAAGGAAAAATATCATGGCTATAGGGATGACTTCAGGTATTTTAAAGATACTTAATTATTACCAGACTAAGTGTAAAAGCTTATAAAAGTAGAAAAGAACATACTTACAGACTTTCAGGTCATAAAAGAATATCAATTATTTTATATTCTTTACTTAGATTTGATACAACAATGGATATAGACTATTCAGAAAGACAATGCAAAAGCCCTTCAAAGTACTTTGAGCATTTAAAACACAAAAATATGCCAATATATACAAATCACATTTTATAAATATGCTTTCATACCTAAAATAAAATGATGCACCATAAAGAATAAATTTGAAACCTAAAACAGTTAAAATACTGTTATTACATTTTAAAATGCACATATCTTTGAGTAGTTTGTTTCATGTAATAATACTTGTAAGTGAAACTATCTTTTCTGGAAAAATAGTAATAGCTCATTAAAGATACTAATTCACACAGCTGGAGTATGAATTATTAGTGATCTTAAGTGTTGGTGATAAAGTAGCTTAAGAGGTAGATTAGCACTGTAAAATACCATGGAAATAAGAGAATCAAGGGATGAAATATTAACTCTCTAAAAGGAAAGAAATAAACTAATCTCTACAATTGCATCACAAATATTTACAAAGCAAGAAAACTAGAACTCCTGATAAGACTAAACATAATATAAAATTTCTATTAATGAACATTATGAGTCAAGTTCACTTGCCAGGCAGGGAAATGAATGTACAATCAACACAATAGACATAGAATGTTCTTTAGATCAGTATGGCCCTATACTCAAAAAAATGTATATTTGAGAGATTAATTTTTAAGGCATCATCTAAGCATAAGTAGGAAGTTAACCAAAAATAGTAAGGCCTGCTCTAAGTCATAATTTTTGACCCCAAAATTCCCATTTTACATCTTTATAGATATCAATACTCCCCCAAAAGAAATCTACCTTTAGTAGGTGACAAGCAGGGCAAGAATGTAGTAAAACAGAACAATGTGGAACCAACAGGAAAAACACAGCTGTCTTTCATCACTGCCCACCTTCCAGAAAGTTCTCAGTTGTATGGATTTGTCAGCAGTTCCCATTCATCAACTCAGCAGCTCAGAAGCAGCCAAATTCATCATCCAGGTTCTGACATCTACTCTCTTTCCAAGTGTTCAACCATAGCGTGATTCTGTGGTTCTCTTGCAACAATTTAAATTAGAAAATGAGCATAGTAAACCACAGATAGAAATCTCAAGCAGGTAATTCACAAAGGTTCCAGCAGGAAAGGAAAAAAAAAAAAACAAAGGCTAACACAAACCCACACCTATGCTATAATTCATTCTTTCTTGATATCTTTAACTCATTAAACAGTTACCAACTATAGTCCTATCTTAACCCCACCACACACATCCTATGTGTGGTAAGACAATGGGTGCCATTTTTTCTTTCATATGCATATTTTTTAACTTCTTTAATAAGTGAAGGTCCTTGTTCTATAAGAAATTGAAAATTTCATGCAACCTTGAAAACCACAGCAATTATTATCTATCTATACATAAGAAGTAGTATTTAACTGAAGTGTAAATCAGTTAACATTTAATTAATGTGTAATTTACATCACACACTGGGTTAACAGGAGATAAAATATTCTTTTAATATAAAAAGCTCTAATCACAAAACTAAAAGCTGTAATCACAAAAAGCTTTAATTGCAAAACTTCATTTTGTCTGAAGTTATAACCTAATAACCTAGGAACTTACTTTTCCAGATGTGTCAGTATCAGTGGGAGTTTTGTCATCTCCTTCCCCTTCCATTTCCAGTGCAGAGTCTCACAGGTTCTTATCACAGTTGAAAGTCAGACAACAGAAGGAAAATAAAGCAATGAGATCTCACAGTTCAGGTCCCCACCCATCGTTTCTCCATGGGAAAATTTTGTCTTGAACTTCATCTACTGGTACTAAATATTGTATTCAAGAAGGACAAGCTCGTCTGAGGTGAATATACACTTCTCAGATAAAGAAATACAAATGGCAAATAAATATATGAAAAAATGTTCAACATCACTGACCATTCAATAAATGCAAATTCAAATAACACTGAGATTCCATCTCACCCTGGAAAAAAAGGCTATTGGAAAAAACATATATATAGCTAAGATAATTGTACTACTAATTTCTATTGGTTTCTTGAAAAGAACAGTTAATGCTTAATTTTTTGTCAGTTTTGCCTGGTTGTATTTGGTAATCTGAGCATCTACTTTGAAGATAACAATATACAGTATAACAACCATCATTAACCAAGAATATTTTTTTGTACCAGGGATCAAACTCAGAACCTTGCGCCTGCCAGGCAGGTGCTGTCTCCCTATCTCCAGCAACCATTGTTGATTTCCTACCATCTTGCTTTGAAATTCTGTATCATTTTTAATGTTTTTAATACACTTTAAAATAAAGAAATAGAAATCAACCTGTAACAAATTCTGGAAGGGCTGTGAGGAAAAAAGAAACCCTTCTCCACTGTTGGTGGGAGTGCAGAGTGGTGCACCCACTATGGAAATCAGTATGCAGATTCCTCAAAAAACTAGGGTTGGAGGTGCCATTCAAACCAGATACTCTCCTTCTGGGTATCTTCCCAGAAGAATTAAAAACAGCATACCACAGACATATATGTGCACACATGTTTGCAGCAACATAATTTGTAATAGCTAAATCTTGGAAACAACTGAAATGTCCATCAACCAAGGAATGAATAAAAAAGATGTGGTATTTTTATAGAATGGAGTACTGCTCAATCTTAAAGATTGAAAAACTAGAGACTTTTATAGGTAAGTGGATGCAACTCATGACCATACACTCATAAGTGAGATAAGTCAGACTCACATATGTAAACATATTGTTTCCCTAGTGTGAGAAGCTAAAGGAGAAATAAGATCCAAAATGTACAATAGATATTGTGAAATGGAAAGCTACTTCAAAAGGAAAAAGAAATTGGGATGGGGGATGAGAAAAGAAGGAAACAAAAAGATATATATCCATATCTACAGATATGTAGATATGTAGTTAAGATAATTACATTAACTTCTCATTCATTGAAAAGAAAGTTTTATGCTAATATTGTTTGGACAATTAAATGCCTATATCTTGTACTCTAGATATGAATGACTGATTTAAAGATAACAATATACCATGTATTAATCATTGTTATTCTCCTATTATCTTGTCTTGAAATTTTGGCATTTCTTTCTCTTTAGACTACAATTTTCAGAAAGGCAAGCCGAGCCTACCAAAACTCCTAAGGTAATTTTTAATTTAAAAATTAAACTCCTAAGGGTTCAATTTTAGTGCCTCATACACTTTTCCTTTCAGCATCTTATTATCCATAGTAGGAGTTGGAGCCACCCCAGCACATAGCACAATATCTGGTCCAGAGAAGAAACTCAATGAATATTGGTGACATCAACTAATTAATTAATTGATTATATTCCTGGATTCCTTGGCTACCACCAACCGAGTTCTACACCACTGAGGCAAGACCTTAGGGTCTCATTTTATTACACTCTCTTATCCTGAAAGTAATATCAGGTGTATAAATCAGGGTTTTACTACATATAACACAAGAAGTACAAATGTATAAGAAATTACAAGATTGGCTTACAACAGTCAACTGCAGAGTCAGATGAGGAAGCACACAGAGGGCATCTGCACCCTGATGATTAGAGGATTCAGTCCAAGGTCTGGAGCTCACTGCAGTGTTCCATGCAAGTCTGTTTCAGGAGGCCTATGGGTCTGCGGTGTAAGGCTCATGAGTCTGCACCAGAAGGCTGAAGGATCCAAGGCAGAGGCCAAACAGCCTGCACTAGAAGCCAGGAGATGATGTCTAAGCTGATGGCAAACACCGGAGCTCCTCTAAAGAAAATGGAATGCTCTATCCTTCCTCAATTCCCTTGTATATCCTTTAAGTGATGAGCCACTATCGGGAGGCTCCTCTACACCCTAGAGTGTGGCATTGCTCAGCTAATTTACTTAAACTTCTAAACTTCTGTTATGGTTTGTGTCTAGTTGTCCCCCCAAAGTCTCACGCAGTCATGAGGTGGATTCTGGAGTTTGTGATTAATTCCTGAATCAGTGCTGGGATTATGGGCATGAGTGCTACACACAGCCTGGGGCAGATAACACAAGGGAGACTTGCTCTTGCAGCCATGGTTGCCGCTACTCCCATGGCTCTTGCTTTTTGTTCTTTGCTGCCTCCGTGAGTTACCCTCTGCCATATGCCACTCTGCCGTGGAGCCAGGTGAGTGTGGACTGAAAGCTCCATTAACCGTGAGCTAAAGAAACCTTTCCTTCCTTCATTTTGTGTGTCCGGTATTTGTCTCAGTAACGAAAGAAGAGTAACTGAGACAACTTCTCAAGTTGACACAGTTGATCAACCACTACATCAGATTTCTATTTAAATGGGCTGTTCTAGGAGAGATAAATCAAATCACAATAACAACTGTTTATGTAAGCATACCTGCAAATACAGTGAAGCCCCAGGGCTAAAATTTCTGATATGGTGGTCCCTCACTTATGCTGGAGGTTATGTTCCAGACACCTCCACAATAATTGACAATCAGCAAAGTAGCAACATTATATTTATTTTAGTACTTATATATTGTTAAAGCTTTATAAACCCTTCCCATACTCTAATAAACCTTTCCCACACTTTTAAAAGCACTTTAATATTCTTAACCATTTCCTAAGCTCATAAAACTACATAATTTTATTTTTTTAGTTTTTTAAAAATAATTTTACTGAGAAACAAATAGCAGTGAGACAGTTTCAAAACATTACTAGCATAGTTTCAATAATTAATACATTGCATATTGTCTTAGTGGTTATTCATTGTACAAAATACAGATATGATATCCTGTCCACAAACACTATTAGAACAAATCTCTATTCATTGAATTGAGAGAATGCAACTCTATATCTATCCTAAATTATTTTGAATATACAGATACAAAATGGTCCTTCATTTGTATACCCTTTTTTGTTTAGTTTTGTCAGAGAAGGGTATTCCATTGTCATTTAAATATTGTAAGTGCGTTAATTCAGCAAAATATTCCAGTATAGTCCAGTAGTCAATAATAGTAGTGGGTTATCCATAGGACTGGCAATGTCAGAAGTTGTTGACTTGAGCTTTTTACAGCTCAGCTTATTAATATGGCTTTACTTCTTATACTTCGTTTTTATACTTTTCTGCTGGATGGTTAAGACCACGATAAAGCAAGACCTATATAACAAGAAATGTAACTTTTGTATCTGATAAGGTCAGTCAAATCCCCTCAGGATTTATCCTGAAACTACATAATTTTAACAACATACTTATACCGTATGGTACTGCCAAGTCCCGTGATATAGCAAAAACTCCACAACAAATACATTAGGTTAAATTTTTTGAAAACCCGGGAAACAGTGAATCTGCCAAAGATGAGCCACAAAATAGCAAGGGACTATTATAGTATCAAACAACTGAAATCAAGAGAATGTCCCAGATCACATAACATCTGCCCTAATCAACATGCTCATGCTTATACTCAAGCCCTATGACCTCTACTAGAGAAATGGAAGAGGAAAGCAGCGGTCCCCATCCCCGTGAGGCCATGTTTATTTCAGCACATTTCCTATTATGCTCTTCATTACTGTCAGATGAACCTAAAGTAGATGATGCCAAAATCAATTTGCAAACTATCATAAATCCAACTCAAGAGCAGAGAAAACGATCTCTTTTGTGGTGGGTACATATGCTATTTCCACAGGGGCACTCTGGTACGCTACTTAGCCACACAGACTCTGCAAGTCCTGCTAGTTATAACCTTGAACCAAGTTGCATAACCACTTCTGCTTTTTCATCTTTCAAAAACCAGCCAAACATCTTTTTCAAAGAGTCATCACAAGGCAAAATAGTGCCTGGCACAAAATAAACACTTGATAATAACAACTTCTGTCATTTAAATTCAAGAAAACTTGACAGTAATCAGGCAGGCCATGGGCCATTTTGGTTCTTACAACATAATCACAGACCTGGGAACAAAGGCACAGGACTCTCAAACACAGGAGTAGAGAAAGAACAGGTGTGGACTCAGAATAGTAACAAGAAAAAAAATCACATTTTAGAATTCTCACTTGAAGGCATCATGATGAGGTGCTGGAAATAAAAATTCAGATATCAACCCTAAAATTTTGAAATTTGAGAAGTAATGTCTCTCTCAGCACCCCTATCATATACTGTAGAGTAAATCAATTACTATGCCCAGTTATGCTAATTATGTATTTACATGCTTTCTCGGCAACTGGTAAGTAGCCTCTGCCTTATTCACTTACTTAGCCCTGCTCTCTCCCACTCTAATCTTTCTAAGAGTGCCTCAGACCTCCCCACAATTCAGCCTGAAAGGACTCACTCCTAGCACAATCTCTAGGCCTCTCTCACCTCATCAATCCAGAGACATACCAGCACATACCCTTGTTAAGAGTAGGAAGTAGTTTCCCAAAAGCAATGTCAAAGCCCTAATACCTAGCGCTTCTGAGTAAGACTTTATTTGGAAATAGACTCTCTAGAGAGATAATTATGTTAAAAGAGATGACTAGGATTGAACCTAATTTTGTCTGACTGTTACGCTTACAAGAAGCAGCAATTTGGATACAAAGACAGGTGTGCGCCCAGGACAGCACTGTGTGCAGATGAAGGTAGAGGTCCAGATGATGCATCTTTAAAGGTTGCCAATTATTAGCATCAGATCGTGTAGACAAGAGGCATGGAAGAGATACTTTCTCATAACCCTCAGAAGGAACCTACATTGTCAACACCTTGACCTGAAACTCTTGCCCAAAGAACTATAAGACAAAATAATTCTGGTTTTTAAGGCACTCAGTTTAGGGTATTTAGTTATAGCAAATTAATATGCTAAGTCTTACTATACCTCTCTATGAAATGGTATCAACCTCCCAGGCTTTCACAAAACATAAGCACAGCCCCCTCACATAAAGCACTTTCCCCTTTTGGCAAGATTGACTTCTAGGCCTCTGAGTACCATCATTCAATTCAACTAGAGTCCAGAATCTTGGGAAACTAGAGGAATTTAAGAGCTACAGAAGAAAGGGAGGCAGAGAAGGAACTAGAGACCAGAAGTGAGTGGAGACTGGTTAAGACTAGACTCTAGATTTCTTTCCACCAAACCATGGAATCCATTCAGTCCCTGTGAAATTACAACTGTTCAGTAATGATAATAATTTAGAACAATAAGCAGGAGTGAGAAATGGGGATATAGATCCTTAAAAGAGTTTAAAAGCATCAATATGGTGAAAAGACTTGGAGTGTCAGTATAAGTCTCTTACTCAGGAGGAAAAGACATACAAAAGAGATGCACTTTCAGTGGGACCTTTGAAAATGTCACTGTTCACTAACTCAATGTGTAATCTAAGGAGGCAGAGTTAGTAAGGTAATTCTAATCATAATTAGCAGGAAAAAAAAAAAGATCACTAAACACAGAGTGGGATAGCCCCAAGGAAATATCTGCAGGAGAACAGCTGGAGCCTTGGTTGTTTAGGGCTTTAATTTTTGGTAGCAGTGTGAGGTACTAAAGGGTTGATGCAGGATATGTGCATCTGTGTGTTTCCAAAGCTTCACCTGGGGATCATAATTAAAATAAACTAGAACTGGAATAGGTTGGACACAGGAAGACTGGATAAAAGGTTATTGCAGGAGTTCAGGAAAAATATGAGGCAGAAAATGATGAGTCATTTTGGAGGGGAACAGACAAACCTCTGTGACCACTGAACAAAGGGAAAGAGAGCAAAGATGACTTCGAAGCACAAAGGTTAAAGGCAATAGGAAGTGGTGTTATTAGCTGAGAAAATAAACCCAGGGAGAGCTGGGATCCTTGGGGACCTTTGAGATTGTCTCTCATTGCTTCCTTCTGACACAAGTAGGATCATAAAGTTGTGTAGGATGGACATAACACTTGTGATTTAAAAAAAGTCTCTTAATTTAAGGCAAAAAAGAAAACTGTTTAGGTGTTCCGCATCAACAATACATTTCAAATATTTGCCTGGGAACCAGCTGTACTTAAACTAATTGTAGCACAAATAATTATTATGACATTGCAAGTCAATTCTCAAATGGGAGAAATCCCAAGTATTATTCCTTGTAAGGTACACTAGTAAACAGACCAAAGAGAAGTCATTGATTTTAATACTTCAGGATTTACATTTTAATGCAAGGAAATGCAACATAACTGCAAGGATCCCTCTCCTAGCTCCATGCTCGGATGTGGACAGGCATTCAATCAATCAATAGGAAGACATAAGAAGAGATTGAAAGGTAAATGTCATTCATATTATCATGGAACTTCTATTCTTATTTGTCATTAGTTTGAACAAAAGGCAGGATGTGTACAAGTTTGCACCAGTAGCACCTGTAAAAGTATATCAAAGGCTCTGAAAGATCAGCCATTGAAATAGACTTGGAAATCATTCATTCTGCCTACATCCATTCTCTGTTGGGCTGACAAGATGCCACAGACAGGATAATTAGAGGAGGAGCATTTATTTTGGCTCAGGCTTCTAGAGGCTAGAAAGACCAACGACAAAGCAGGAGCACCTGGTGAGGCTGACAGAACGCTGCAGGGGGTAAGGCACCAGACGTGCCTCCTCCCAGGGATGAGTTAGACACACCCTTGCTTCACAGCCAACGATGGAGGTAACGGGCCCAGATCCCAGAACAGGGGTATGAATTCCTCTTAACAACCTCATCAATACTTAAAAGTATAGGATAATAAATTCATGCTGCTTTAGCTACTAAGTGTATGGTCATTTGTTACAAGAGCAACAAGAAACATGTGCTTCTTTACACACCCTACAGGGCCCTTAACACCTGAGGCCTTACCTACCAACCAATTCCATTTCTCCTCTCCAGACAAACTATATACCTGTATTTACCTTTGCATGTTTCTATATTTCCATTAATGACTATGTTTATACCTTCACTACTTCTCTTTCAACCCTCCACTGTAGTAGCAACTGTTTTGAGAAGTTTCTAGTCTTTGAGATGCAGTCACAGGTCCCTGTGTACTGTGTGTCCTTCCAGCGTCCTATGCCTACCTCATCCATGCACTTGGTAAAGTCTACTACTTTGGCGGCTTTTCCTTCATCCTCTAGTAGACCGCAAGATACCTGAAAGCAGACACCATGTTCTTTCATCTCAGCATCCCTGCTACTTAACCAAATGCCTCAGTCATAAAGAGAAAATGAATACAATTTATGGTGAGAACAATTTATGCTGCTAACTCCCAGAAAATGCTTAGGCCATCAAATCTTTCCCAAGTCAGAAAGACATCTGACACTTTTCCACAAAGAAAAAATACTAGCTTGCATCTAACAAATTCAAATTCCACTATCACAGCCCATAACTAATCTTTATTAATCCAAAGTCAAAAACCAGAGTCACTGTCCCTTGATCCTTAGGCCACAGTAATTTCTGCCATACATGTTTGAAGGTATTTTTCCCAATTGAAAGACACAGACGTTTACTAGAAAACTCTGTCACTACTAAAATCTATGTTGATGAGATGACATCAACAAGCTACACAAAAGGAGAAAAAAATCAATAAGCCTTTCCATAGCCACCTGCCTCACCTAATAACTATCTCAGAGAAGACCACTGAGTCTGTGCTCACCGACCCATTATTGGAATCCAAGTTTTGACAGAGCTCTTGTGAACGCAGTCTGAGGAAGAAGAAAGCTCTAAGCAGGCAGCACAGCTCACCTGGCAAGGAGCATGGCCTGAGCACTCTGGAAGGAGTGGTCCTGGGTTCTGCATCCCAGGGTGAGCTGCTTTCTTTCCCAACAAACCACTGGAACATGTGGTGTTGGCAGGCACTGCACTGAATCCACAACTTTGGGCTTCTCTGGCTGGTTTTCTCCAGTGATACTTATAAAAGATTACTTGGTCAGACTCTTAAAGCTTAATTTTTTTTTAAATTCTGGTCCAGGTATGGGACTAAGAAGCTAAGATGTTAGAGTTCCCATTGAACATGATTGTACACATGGCATCCTGTCTTAAGCAGAAATGCCTGGTCATCTGTTATGGTTCATGTCTAGGTGTCCCATGAACAGGGTGCTAAATTGAGGATTTGTACTGCATTTTGTACATTATATAGACTATTTTCCAATTTAATCAAAGAACTTGTGACAGGGCTGGTGAGATAGCTCAGTGGACTAAGCACCTGCTTAGCAAGCACAGGGACCAGCATTTGATTCCCCGAACCGCTGGCCATGCCAGCCACACCCCTGGTTGAGACCCAGCATGGTGGCACACACCTATAATTTCAAAGTTGAGGAGGCTAAAAAGAAGAGAATCACTATGAGTCTGAGCTGTGTAGTGATACCCTGTACCAAATACATTTTTTAAAAAAATAACAAAAGAAATTGTGACAGATGCTCCCCTCAAACTAAAATAGTGCAGAAATTATCCTGGATAAGAGCTAGAATAAACAAAAAAAAATATGAAACAATTTTGCTAACATTATCAACTCTTAACTCTAGTATTTTAAAAGTAGAAAGGCTTTGAACTTTTAATCTACTATCACTCTCCTAAGAACTATCATAAAGACAGAATGTTTTCCTTGTGGGAAAAAATGTTCTTTTTACTGGTTTTTACAAATTATGTTATATGTACAAGTAGCAAGACAAATAAGGCATTATGGCTTCTATTGAACTGGACAACTAAGAAACACCAGATACTAACAAAGGCACAAAACTCTGTGCCTTGGTATATTCAGGATTTACTTCCATAATTCTGTAAAACTTATCATTTCTAGGAATATTATATAAGCGTTGTAATTTGCAGAATAAAAGCATCTCTTTCAGAATCTAGTGGGTGCCAAAAGAACAACAGTATCACTGCCACGCTCAGTAATGTGTGTCAAATTTATATTCCCAACAGTAAGAAATAGTTGGGATAAAACAAATCAAGCACAAACATCGCAACAGAGAAAAAGGGAGAACAAGACCCACAATATTAGAATGGCATCTCAGCCAATGAGACAATTTCCAGCATCAAACACCACACTAAGCCAAAGGTAAACAAAAGAGGAAAGGACAACTGACCATAAAGTGAGTTCTGGCATCCTATCAAAATGGAAACGAAGCCAGACATGGTGGAGCAGCCCTGAAATCCCACCACTCTAGGAGGCTGAGATAAGATAATCACAAATTCAAGCCCAATGTGGGCCATGAAATGACTTAGTAAGACCCTGTCTTAACATTAAAAGGGCTGGCTGGAGGGGTAACTCTGTGTAAAGGCCCTGGATTCAATCTCTATTACAAACAAAACCAATTCGCAAAAACCAGAGATATCCTTTTCTTAGAGATGCTTTTTCCCCTTTCAAATCATTTCCTTGAACTTTTATTAATCTCCTAAACTGATCTTTATTAATCTGGAAATAGTAATGAGCTATCTTCAAGGAATATATTAAACAATAGAAAAAACAAACTCATTTTGACAATAATTTGCTAGACAAACCAGATTATCTCATTGGAACGTTGGATTCAAAATCCTGAAGACAGCTCTGTACCACCACAGCAAGAATATTTGGCATTGATCTCTGCTGAATGAGAAGAGCACTTGGCACAACTTGCTGGGGTTTTTGTTGTTGTTCAAAAAGGGACTGCATTGTTTAACATGAACACTTTAGAAAAGAATTTATATCTGAAAATTTTAAATGGAAAATAATCAGCTAATCAGATGACTCTTGCCTATACCACAATGAAAATAGGTCTTGTTAAATTTATTTTCCAGCTTCACGGACATACAACTTACAGGATATAATTGCATGTATTTAGGATAAACCACGTGATGCTGTGATGTATGTGTGCACTAGGAGGCGATTCCACAGCTCAGCTACTGAACATAAGCAGCACCACCATGCTCACCTTTTCTGCATGGTGCAGTGGAGTTAGGCTCCTCTACCTCCCTCCACAGCTCTCACCCCAACTCCAACCAGGCGCTCCAGGAAATAACCTTCCTCGCTAAAGCAGGAACACCAGCTCATTATTCAATTACTTGCTATGCCACTGAAAACAATCATAAAATTTCAAAAAATGGTAGTGTTTGGCCTAGATTATTTTTCATGTTCTCCAACTTGGCAGAAACCTATGAAAAGCAGATGGAGAAATAGTGGTAGTTAAAAACAAAAAACAACACACTTATAGTCTTTTTATAAAATCCAAACAGTTCTGCATGCAAATATTTAATCTTCCTTGGTAGACGCGATGAATATTCAACAGGCAGAGTTGACAAAGAGACAAATTTGATATAGAAGACTATCAAGTGATATCTGCTACCTAATAAGCTAGACTTCAATATAAAGCATTCCCAGCTTCTGAGTAATACATTTTTTGGAATATGAAACTCATTGAGTGTGTTCGAGTTACACTCATGCTTAACATTCTCCCTTGATGAACCTAAGATATGAAAAGCTTGGCTATTGCAATTTACAGAATGGCCTAAACCCCCTAGAAAGCACAAGCAATATCAGTCTGCTAAATTTTTGTGTTTTTTTTTTTTCAAAGAGGTACTATTTCCAAAGACCCTTCTACAAAATTAGATCTTCCTATAAATTGGCAACATTTACCAAAGACTCATCTCAAGTCCAAAATTTGAGAATATATTTTATAAGAAAAATAATTTAGGGTCCAGAAAGATAGCTCAGTGGTCTAAAGTGTCTGCTTAGGCAAGCTTAGGCAAGCACAGGGACAATGCTTTGATCCCTGCACCACACGCTGTGCCAGCCCTGCCCCAGGGCGAGCTGAGCCAGCCACAAAAAAAAAAAAAAAAAGTTAAATAAAATAAATAAACATTGGGCCTGGAGAGATGGCTCAGTGGTCTAAAGCAACTACTTACAACAAGCTTAGCAAAGCATCAGGGACCGCGGTTCAATCCCCCAGCACCACATGCCAGCCAGCCCCGCCCCCTGGTGGGCTGAGCTGGGCACACACACACCTCTCTCTCTCTCTCTCTCAAATAAATAAAAAATTAAAAAAATTAAAAATAAATAAATAAATAAATAAACATTTTAAAAGACAAATAATTTAATCGAGTACTTAGCTCAGATCCAGGTAGATAGCTCAGCAGTCTAAGCACCTGCATAGCAAGTGCAAGAACTTGGGTTCAATGCCCAATACCACATGCCATGCCAGCCCTGCGTCAGCCAGCCACCAAAACCAAGTGTGGCAGTGCACACCAGCAATCCCAGCACTGGGGAGGCTGAGATAGGAGGATCACTATGAGTCTGAGCTGCATAGCAAGACCCTGTACCAAAGAAAAGATTTTTTAAAAAAGAACTTAGCTGAACATCATTAGTATCATTATTATTTAAAGGAGGAAAAGATATTTTAAAACACTCAGTGGGAAAAGTGTAAGAAAAATATCTTTCTAATATAAAATGATCCTGCATTTGGGAAACATATAAGTTACTTTAAAGTCCAAAACATGATAATAAACTAAGTATCAAAAACATTAAGCACAGCTGCTTATTTTATTTTTATTTATTCATTTATTTATTTGCAATACTGAGGATTGAACTCAGAACCTTGCACTTGCCAGACAGGTACTTATGCTGCTCAGCTATCTCTCCAGCCCAAGAATTTGAAGGCTCTATATTCTGAACATATTTGCAAGATAACAGGTTAGCCTGCCTCATCTTCACAGACACTGGTAGAAAAGATAAAACTCCTAGGTCATACATAGAGAACTTATAAAATAACAAAAGAATCTTCACATTTATAATGGTTTCCCATACCCAAAGTCTAGGACATAATGCCAAGCAACCCAACAATATGCCAAACACACAGTGGCTTTGCATGTAGACAAGGAATACCAAGCTAAAAGAAAATCATTTTATAATAAGAAACAAATGAACTTGTCAACTTTTATTATTAACTTCATTATGTTAAAATGAAATATTGTTAGAGGGAAATATTATCTTTATTATGCTAGATGGCAAATAAACTCGCCTCTGCTTTAGAGGATGTAGGAATCTATGTTTGCCTTCTAAACCCCTCCACTGAACAAACATCTTGGAAAGATCATCTGCAATAAATGCTGTCAGTATTTTCATGCACAAGAGTGCAGAAGTACAAGAGACATGGGAGAATTGTCTCCTAATAGGCTGCTATTACTTGTGCCCTATGTGTATTACTTGTGACCTATAAGTCCCATTTCACTTGGGAAGTTTCCCATCTCTTTTAGTATTCTGTTTTAATAGGACTCCAAGGCCCTATCTCTCTATCATGAGAACAGCTTTGTTCTCCTAGGACCTCGCCTTCCTTAGTAATTCTGAAATTACTAAGAGCACGGTAATTTCCCTAGTCAATGCAAAAGTCAGCCCTTTTGTGCTCACACTTACCCTGGATCTGAAGCTCAAGTTCACCCTGATATTATTAGGTGATTGTCTCTCTCCCAGATGCTACATGCTTGAGATTACCTTGTGTACTAGTTTTATGTTGTGACTGTGATCAGTTACTTCAAGCTTAGCAGTTTAAACCAATATCATCGGGCTGGGGAGATAGCTCAGTAGAATAAGCGCTTGCCTGGCAAGTGTAAGGGCCTGAGTTCAATCCCCAGTTCCACACAAAAAATAAATAAATAAATAAAGTTTT
>NW_004524678.1:5777641-5780983 GCF_000260255.1 Octodon degus | reverse complement strand
ATGTGAATTAACAGTATGAACACCAAACAGTTCACACAGATTTTCTTGCTGTCAAGAAACCAAAATCAAAGTGCAACCAAGGTTTCATCCCTTACTGGGAAAGAATCTATGTCCAAGATCATTCAGGACTTTGGAAGAACTCGGTTTCCCCTTGCACTGTCCATTCAGCCCTTCCCTCTTTGGGCCACATATCAAGTCTGTTTCGCACATTACTCCTCTGACTTCCTCTCTTCCTCTTCTCTGTGTTAAGGGTCATTCCATTTAGATGATTGAAGAAATCCTTATATTAAGGTCAGTGGATTAATAAGTCTAACTAGATCTTCAAAGTCCCTTTTGCCACCTTGTCCTGAGACACAGTACTCAATACTTAGAGGAAGAGAAGCTTAATTTGGCTCACGGTTTCAGGGTACCAGCCCATGCTCAGCTGGATCCAAGGCAAAAGTATCACTGCAGAAGGGCACGGCAGAGCCACATTGCTCAATTCCTTGCAGCTGGGAAGCAGAGAAGGGACACAGGGAAGGAGCTGGAGACCATATATAGTACCCAAGGTGATGCCTCCATGATTCACCCAGCGCATACAAAAATGTGCTTCACTAATCTACTGGGCATTGCTTAAGCCAATCAAGTTAGCACCATGATTAGCAGTCACCCTATGTTAGGTAACATACTCATAGTGCTTAGATTCATGGCCTGGAATCTTCTTACAGGATGTAAATCTGTCTACTATGCCTTACTACACAATGTGGTTCTTGGGTCAGCAACATTAACATTACTGGAGAATTTGTTAGAAATGTAGAATCTTGCCCCATATACAATGAATCAATACAGCATTTTAACAAGATCCCCAGATGATCTGTCATATACATATCATATGTCAATACCTTGGAAGAACTGGCCATCTATGACTGAAATTGCTAGATGCTTCTGCTAACACCACTCACTAAGTTAGAGACAGAATTTGAGTAGGTAGAATACATCCCTCCATTTCTCTTTGCTAATGCCAATTGTTCTGGAGTCTTTACTTGACAAAAACTAGAGAGCCAAGGGGCTGGGGAGATGGCTCAGTAGAATAAGTGCTTGCCTGGCAAGCACAAGGGCCTGAGTTCAATCCCTGGTTCCACAAAAAAAAAAAAAAAAAAAAAAAAAAAAAAAAACTGGAGAGCCAGAGATCAGCTGGGGCTCAGCTTCTTGCCACTTCCACCATTCCTGCCATTGTTTAGACCTTGCCCTTGCCCAAGAACCAAGTTTTCTCAGGCTGGATTGGAGACCGCTCTTTCCCCCAAATGTTTCCTTTCATTGAAAGTAGACACAGCCTGTTTTCTTAGGCATGTCCGAGGTAGATGGACTGGTCTGAAGGGAAAGAAACCTTTATATCTTTAGCTTCATGTGATACCTGAAACCTTTCTTTCTCTTCAGTCTCCAAAGTCCTGGTGAAAATCCCAAGTAACTAGTGCAAAACTGCCTTTAGGCTGCAGTGAGTTTTTCCTTAAGAGCTGGTGACCTACTTCCATCCTTCAAATATATTGTAATAATTGGAATATCCAAAGTAAGTGCATAGTGACTACATAATTTTGTAAGAGTAAACCTGATTCCATGAAGTCCAGGGCATGTTATATTACATCATTTGCCAGCAAGCAATGGGAACAAAAACTAGAGCTTAGAGTGCAGACCACACACTGCATTCGATTTGGAATACAAATTCTTGTTTCAATAATAACATGGTATGTAATTAACTCTTTAAAATACAGAGTCCTAGGAGACAATGACAACATTGATTTGATCATGCCTAAATTTCACAAAGCATTTACAAATAATTTATATTGTGATCCTTAGGTGATGAGCTATGTAAAGTAAATAAGAAATTATATCGTCACCACAGTGTGGCATAAAGAAAGCAGATTATTTTCTTTAATTAAGGCAACTAATATATAATAGGAGCAAATGAGAAACATCATGATTCCAAGACTTACAACAAGTATTTTATGATGAGTTCTTTGAAAAGCTCTAACTTATGCATTTAGATTTTTAACAATTTTATAAAACAAACTATGCTTTCAAAACTTCAAGTGACAGAGTAAGAGGAAGGAAGTTGTGTTGGCAAAGAAAAATATATTTAAGAAACAAAGCAGTTAACCTTCCACACATCCTGAACACTAAGGAGATGCATACATTTCCTTGAATAATATAAAATATTCTCCAGCATAAATGGATCTTTAAAATGTTCTATAGTTTAAAATATGTTGCAGTTAAGGAAAAAAATTATTAGTCTGATATGTTTCTGCTGTGAGACATATAAAATTATATTGTTGCTGTAGATGTAATCTGTAGAGAGAACATTTACTGGAAAGTCAGTGAAATACCATTAACCTCTTGGTGAAAAGTGGTTGAAATAGACAAATAAAGCTAACTCTGAGCCTTTGTAGGGGGGATGCTGCTCTATAAATCCTTTCAGGTGAATGTGATTTATTAACCATTAAAATACATTAGACACTTTGGGGATAAACACTCCACAAAGATATTTCAAAATGTTTCCCAGACAGTACAAATTATACATCAAAAGATTCCTCAGCTTCACTTAGTTGATTACATTTTGGAATGAGAGGAAAGCAAATATTTCTACTGATCTTCTAGGATGGAGAGAGAGAGAGATGAAAAACTAAAGTCATTAATATTGGCGCTTTCTACAAATGAACCACCAGCCATTGAAAGTTATCCCATAAAATGTCACTTGAGCATCCACCTCTCATGCACGCCTTGCTGCTTTGCTGGAGAAATGGGCTGATTGTCCTGTCTCCTTCTGCCCTCACGATGCCATTTCACTCCATTGTGTGTGGTTCAATCGGCAGGCAACAGATTTACTCACAGTTTCACTCCGCAGCTTCCAATACAAGATAAAAGTCACCAAGACAATAATTATGCCCTGCTTTTTGAAATCATCTTGTGTATTTCATGTAAAATACTATTCCATCCTCATGATGGGCCATAAAAGCCTTATCTGACTGTCTCCAGGGAAGTGATGGTATCTAAGTGATTTTATTCCTGGACAGTTCCAGGGAGATATTCTCAAGAATCCTCAGCTAAATACTAGTTATGACATGTGACCAGCTGTAGCATAACATGCACAGCACTGGGCTAAATTAGGTGACTACTTATAGTTTATAATAATCCTTCAAAGACAGAGTCACACAGTAAAGATGAGAAATAAAGACACAGGGGCCGGGGAGATGGCTCAGTAGGATAAGTGCTTGCCTGGCAAGTGCAAGGGCCTGAGTTCAATCCTCTGTTCCACCAAAAAAGAAGAAGAAGAAGAAGAAGAAGAAGAAGAAGAAGAAGAAGAAGAAG
>NW_004524678.1:5773615-5777095 GCF_000260255.1 Octodon degus | reverse complement strand
AGAAGAAGAAGAAGAAGAAGAAGAAGAAGAAGAAGAAGAAGAAGAAGAAGAAGAAGAAGAAGAAGAAGAAGAAGAAGAAGAAGAAGAAGAAGAAGAAAAGAAAGAAAGAAGAAAGAAGAAATAAAGACACATGGCCACAAAGAAAGTAAACAGAAGATGAGAGTCCTAGCCAGCACAACATCAACTGTCTAACCACAGTCCACATTTTTATTCAATAAATTCAATCTCTAAGTACTTATTACAAAAATGTCATTTGACTGTGCTCTTCAAACTTGTTAATCCACCCCTCTGAAGCTCTAATTCACTTACTTCATTAGTTATGGTTTTTTTCCCTCCTATATCAAACTCTGTGCCTGCATGGGCCATTTATTATTCATTTTATACACATTTAGCTTTTACCTCCTCTAAGGCCATCTCCATTTTGTCAGTACTGTGCCAAAGTATCAATTTGATCCAGATTTGAATGACTTTACTGTACACAAAACAGAGCAAGGCTCTGCCATTGCAACTTATAAATCAAAAGAATCATCCAGAGGCACAAGAAGTTCATCTCACTGACTGTTTGCTGTGATCTGCTTCCCCAGGCACAAAGGCCTTTCTTTCCACCTGCTATTCAGGGAGTTAATAATGTGTTAATGTATTTCTCTGACAGTTCTGCAGTTTAGTTATAATCCTTCCTCCACACCTATAATAAATTCTTGTGGTATTATCTTAATTCCACTCCTGCTACACTTTGCCCTCCCATTTTTAGTGAACAAGTTTGAGAGAAGAGTCTGAATATAAAGGTGAAGTTCAAGCTTATGTTACCCAATTTGTATGAGTACACAGTTGGTAGTGATCATTCAGTCTTTGGATGGTATTTCTCAGAGTCCCTTTCCCAGGGATAAAAGTTCTTGAACAAATATAACTGGAAGCCACATAGCCAATCACACACCATGAAGCTCTTGATATGCAAGGTACAAATAAGAGACTAATGCATGCAACAATAGACAAGTAAGTTGCCTCTGAGATACAGAAGAACTTGAATGACAAGCTAAGAGAGCTGGACTAACATTTTTCTACAAAATTTTTTTGAGAAGTTTGTTGTTGCTCTTGTTTTAAAAAGAAGGGAAGAGAATTGTACAAGATGGCACTTAAATAAGATCTTCTAGCAATTGTGTCTCCAAAGAGATGTCAATTCAGACAGCCATTCATATACCAACCACCTTCACACAAGCTAAAGAAGCCAGGTGAGAGAGCATGCCTTTTTTCAGCACAATAAAAAAAAATGTACACTGAATACAGCAGGGAGGAAAAAGTTGCTTGTATCATCTCTTTCCCAAATTGAAACTCTTCAGTGTTGAGAGAAATACCTCTTTCTGGAGGCAAGGAGAGGAATTAAATCAAGACCTCAGACTCAAAACCTAACCAAGCCAATCACCACAAAACTCAACAGTGTCCCCATGATCCTGACCTCAAGGCCAAAACCTGTATATAAAGCTTCTGAAACTGCCATGGCTCTGCCTCTGCTACCCTCTCAAAGCCAAGGAGCAGGCAGGGAGCATCTCTCCCACCCACTGTGGAGAAGGACATGCAGGCCAGCACAAAATTACTTGAGAGTACTCTACCAGCCTGTAAATAGGTAGAAACCAAAGGCTAGAGCTCACAGACAGAGATTCTAGACTTTTCCTGCCATCAGGTGAAGACCTGTGCTCCACTGGGGAAGACTTGAATTTTGACCTGCATCATCACTCTCCTTACACTGGGTCTAGGTCCCACTATTGTTCCCTGCAGCAGTGAAACTCAGCTTAGCTTCAGCTTTGGTGACAAAGGAACTGTCACCACTACCCATCCCCCAACCTCAGACATCACAGCTGTCACCCACCCAGTACTTGTAGATAGAGCCTCCAGGCTGCTATGGCAATAGGTCAATACCTACAATCTTGAGACTAGATCCTTAAGACCTTGAGCATTACGTGTGATTTAGTTCAGTATCAGCCTAAGTAGCTGAGGGACTGACCTCACTGATCATAACCCAATCTTGGGCAGCATAGCAGATAGCAACACTCCATTCAGGAGTGGGGTAGAACATAATAGTAAGCACATTACTTTCTCTTGGAAATCAAGGGCTGGCGGTATAGCTCATCAGACTAAACACTTGCTTAGATAAGCACAGGCATCAGGGTTAGATCCCTAGCTCCACATGTTGTGCCAGCCCCAGCCCCAGGTGCACTGAGCCGACGATGGAGTCCAGGCATGGTGGTTCATGCCTATAATCCCAGTACTAAGGAGGCAGAAATCAAGAGGATCACTACAAGTCTGAGCTGTGTAGTAAGACCCTGCACACACAAAAAAAAAGCACCACACCGGAGCACACCACAATTTATGGGGACTGGGAAGATGGCTCAGCAGAATAAGTGCTTCCTTGGCAAGAGCAAGGCTCTGAGTTCAATCCCCAGTTCCACCAAGAAAGAAAGAAAGAAAGAAAGAAAGAAAGAAAGAAAGAAAGAAAGAAAGAAAGAAAGAAAGAAACCAACCAGAGTTAAGCTGGAAAATTTTAACCTTTCAGTAATCTAATGACCCTTGCCTTCATACCACTGTCCATGGACAGAGCCTCTGGAACAGTTCCCATACCAGATATGTAGATTCAATTCATGCTACCCAAGATTACCTGTGGCTGATCGCAGCACTCTTGGGCAATGAGTCCATCTTAGCAGTAAACAGCACAGAGCAGTGTGGGCCTTGGTCTTACCCCAGTGCGCTGCCAGACTCAGTTGGCTGTAGGCTTAAAGTATGACACAGTATTGCAGCACTGATGTCCACAGGACTTCCTGTCTTGTTTTTCCTTCAACTCCAAATAGCACTCCTGCAACACAGAGAGAGTAACTGCTTAGTTGGGAGTAAAAGTGGATCAGCATCCAGTCAGGACTTAAAGCCTAGCTGGTCCCACCATAGTGACTATACCCAGAGCTGGGAAAAATCCTACAGCATCTGATCTCAGGCTTATGACAAGGGACAAGGCACTTGGATTTACCCTATCCCCTGGGAGAGGCTTATGGACTAATCTTTCTAGATTCTTCCCTAATCCATACTGTGCTACCTATCTGGGCTTGGATTGCCCTTTAATGCTGAGAAAGCAACAATACATCAGCATTAGACCTGAATCAAACACATACCTGGGGTGTAATCTTGCACTGAAATAGCAGAAGTGATTATCACTTCATTGAAAATGACTAATCTGAATAGAATTTCTGGAGACAAAGCCAGATTTTTTTTAATTTATTTATTTATTTATTTATGTATTTATTTTTTGCAGAACCAGGGATTGAACTCAGGCTCTTGCCAGGGAAACACTTATTCCACTGAGCCATCTCCCCAGTCCCTTCCTTTTTATTTTTTTCCATAATTTTATTGAGAAACAAATACCAATGAGACAGTTTCAAACTAAATTGGTAGGGAGTCCTAGCCCAGGTCCAGTGAGTGTGCTGAGAGTTTCCTGCT
>NW_004524678.1:5765445-5768540 GCF_000260255.1 Octodon degus | reverse complement strand
TCTGATAAGGTCAGTGAAATCCCCTCAGGATTTATCCTGAGATCCTATACCTCAGATTGTAGATCCTTTGTCCGTGTCAGCCATGTGGATGAGTCACGGCCATTGCTTGGCCAATGTGTTCTCTGTGAAAGCCTGAGAGAATGTTTTCTCTCCATGTGACTCTCCTTAGGTACACTCTATATCATCGATCGCTTTCCTCTTTGGCCCCATAATCTCCTTGATCAGAAAATTTAGGACACTATCAAGTTACATGATGTTAGAGTACAAGTTCTCATGTGTCCTGAGTCTTAATTGACCTTGGAAGGCTAGGGCCAAAATGTTGGCTTTCCTTGTGGCCCTCCTTTTTCTCTAATTTTGGTCTGCAAACTTAGGTTGTTAACCATCCAGAAGACAAGCCTATTGGTATTACCATACAACTTAGGCTGTTATGCTTAACCACACCATCTGTCTGAATATCAAACATCTTAGGCATAACATGGAACAGGTATTTTTCAAAACCAGATTACAAAGACTGGGGAAAAAAAAACACCTCATTCTCCAGTATAGAGATAATGTTGGACACAAAACAAAATATTGAAGAACTTTCAGGGACTATGATCTCATCTAATTGTCCCAATAAGTCACCAGAAACCTGTCAGGGAATAACTCAGAGAATTTAAAACAGCTGTTTTAAGGAAGCTCAAAAGAAAGCACAGATATCGTTCAATGTTCTAACAAAGAAATGTAGAAAGATGAAAGCAATTTTTTTAATGAAACAGAAATCCTGGAGCTAAAAAATACATCAAATGAAATTAAATACAACATAGAAGTCTTCTGTAGCAGAATGGATCAAATAAAAGAAAAAATTTATGAACTCAAACTATCTTAAAATATGAACTCAGAGGGAAAAAAAGAATTACTAAGAAAGGCCATGAAAACTTGGGGACACTTCAAAAGAGGAAATATTCGGATTACTAAAATTTAAGGGAATTTGAGAATGCTAAAGTCATAGAATGCTTATTCAAAAATATAGTATTGGATAACTTCCTAGAATCTGGAAAAGGATACAAATATTCAGGTGTAGGAAGGTCAAAAGTCACCAAATTTAATTGAAAACTAAGGTATCATTCACAGATGAAAGATAAAAGAGAAGATTATCAAACCAGCCAAAGAAAATAAGCAAATAACATGTAAGTTGTTCTGACTCAACTGAAAGAAAACTTCAGAGGGAAAGCCTTGTAGATTAGGAAAGAGTGGCATGAGATTTTTGCACTAGTGAATTTTTTTCAAAAAAAAAAAAAAAAAGCCATAAGCTAGAAAAACTGTATCCAGCAAGACTATCCTTCAGAAGTGAAGGAGAGATGAAAGCATTCTCAGCCAAATAAAAACTGAGAGAATGTATCTCCGTAAGATTTATACTACCCAAAATTCTAAAGGGAATTCTTTAATCTGTTAAAAGGAACATTAATGAAGAAGAAAATATTAGGAGGTTAAAATTCATGTGTGTTAACTGTACAAAGAAATTCAGAATGCTGACATCATAAGCGTGGTATATAAGTCATTCATATCTCTGATATGAAGACTAAAATACAAAATAATTTTAAAGCATAATTATATTAAAATACGATATATGAAGGGCCTGCCAAATAGCTCAGCAGATTAAAGCGCCTGCTTAGGCAGACACAGGGATGGAAGTTCGATACCCAGCCTGCTGTGCCAGTCCCACCCCCAGGGCATGGGCATGCTGAAACAGCAATTGAGACTGGGCGTGGTGGCACGCACCTTTAATCCCAGCACTTGAGAAGCTGAAAACTGGAGAAACACTACAAGTCTGTTCTGTGTAGTGAAAGCCTATAGATCCTGTAGACCCTGCACTAAAATACAAAAAAAGGAAAAACATAAAATGGGACATCAAACTTTAAAAATGTGAGGATGAAGAGAGTACAACTGTAGATGTTTGTTTCTTTGTCTGTTTGTTTAAGACAGGATTTTGCTATGCAATTCAGGCTGGCTTTGAACTCACTGTGTAGTTCACACTGGCCTAGAACTGGCAATCTGCCTTCCTGAGGCTCCTGAGCGCTGGGATTACAGGCATGAGGCACCACACCCAGGTGTAGATAGTTTTCAATTAGTGTATTTTCATGCTTTTCACTTTTCTCCTATTCTTATACTTGTAATCATGTTATATTACTATTTTAGCATTACTCCTTACAATCAGAAGTTATCCTTCATAAACCTTATAATAACTATGAAGCAAAAATCTACAACAGACCAACAAAAAAAAAATAATAATCAAGGAATCAAAACACACTACAAAGGTAGAGTAATTCACTTAACCACAAAAGATGATTATAAGAGGGGGAAATAAAGAAAAACTACAACAAAATTCCAAAGAAGTTACAAAAGAGCTGTATTAGTAAGATCTTACCTGTTGACAATTACCTGAATGTAAATAGATCAAATTTAACAACTAAAAGACATAGGGACCCAACTTTACTTGCTTAAAGAAATTTATTTCACCTGTAAGAATATGAATAGGCCAAAGAAGGGATAAAGAAATATATTTCATATAAACAGACTCTAAAAGAAAACATCAGTAGCTATATTTATATTCGATAAAATGTACCTTAAATAAGAGCAGTAAAAATGAGACAAGCAAGTTCATTCTAACAGCAAATGGATCGATTTAACAAAAAGAAATAATTTTAAACGCATATGCATATACTATCAGAGCAGCTAAATATATAAAGCAAATATAACAGATTAACTGCACTATAGTACATGAGTATTTGTAGACTTTAACAGTCCACTTTCAACAATGGACAGATAAAAAGTCAATAAATAGCAGAATTAGTTGCATCCTAGCAGATATCCACATTCCATCCAATAGCTGCAGAATATAATTTTTCTCCCAGCATATAGAATATGCTCCAGGACAGATCAAATAATAAGCCACAAATAAGTCTCAAAAATTTTTCTAAAAATTGAAATTATATTGTTCTAATCATAATACAATAAACCTAGAGGGCTGGAGAGATGGCTCAGTGGTCTAAAGCACCTACTTAGAACAAGCTTAGCAAAAGCATCAGGGACCGCAGTTCAATCCCCCAGCACCA
>NW_004524678.1:5730159-5765345 GCF_000260255.1 Octodon degus | reverse complement strand
TCTCTCTCTCTCTCAAATAAATAAAAATAAATAAATAAATAAATAAAATAAAAAAAAATAAATAAATAAATAAAATAAACCTAGAAATCAAATCAAAAAAACTTTAGAAACAACAAAAATACACAGAATGTAAACAACTTTCAACAAACTTTTGAACAACTAATAATCAAGGGGGAAATTAAAACATTTTCTCAGAACAAATGAAAATGGAGACAAAAATCTATGGAAAACAGAAAAGGCCATACTAAGAGGGAAATAACTGGTGCCCACAGCAGAAAAAGTAGAAAGATTTGAAAAATAAAAATTCCATTTCTTCACCTCACCTCAAGAAACTAAAAACCATGAACAAATAATTAAATCCAAAATTTGAATATTAAACTAATAAAAATCAAAATGAAATTAATGTAGACAAAAACCAGAAAATATCCATCAAACATCTAGATTCTTCATGATACATAAAATATATTCTCAGCTAGATACACTCCCAGACACATATAGCTTACAAGACTAATTTATAAAGAAATAGAAAACCTGAACAGTCAGATAATAAACAATATTGAATCAGTAATTAAAAAAACTCTCTTCAAAGAAAAGCCCAAAAATAGATGGCTAAACTGCTGAGTTCTACCAAACATTTAAAGTATGATCCATATCAATTCTCCTTAAGTGATTCCAAAAATTAGAATAGGAAGTTCTTTCAAACAAATTCTATGAAGCCAGCATTTTCCTGACATCAAAACCAGGCGAGGATCCAGAAAAAGAGGGAATTACATCCTTGATGAACATAGGTACAAGATGGTTAGATGAAAGGCTGTTAAGTGACAGGAATAAGAAGCTCTAGGGCACTATTGCATAGTGTCAGATGACTGTGGATAACAACAATATACTGTACCTTCCAAAAAGCTAGGACAGATTTTCAGTATTTTTACCATCAAGAAACAGTAATCAAGGAGAGATACGTTTAACTTGATTTAAATATTACACAATATATGCGTGCCTCAAGCCATCATGTTATCCTGCTAGTATGTACAAATTTTATGTTCTTATGTATCAGTTAAAAATAAATTTATTAAAAGAGGAATGTGCTGTCATGAAATGAAAGCAAAGGAAGCGAATGCAGCAAGAGGTGATGCTATGGTAAGAGGGATGGAGGAACAGAGGGACAGCAAGGCGGTGCTCCGCACATGCCAAGAGAAGAGTTTAAGATGGGCCTGGTGAGATGGCTCAGTGGTCTAAAGCACCTACTTAGAACAAGCTTAGCAAAGCACAGGGACCACGGTTCAATCTCCCAGCACCACATGCCAGCCAGCCCCGCCCCCTGGTGGGCTGAGCTGGCCACACGCACGCACACACACACACACACACACACACAAAAATAAATAAATAAATAAAATTTTAAAAAAAAATTTTTAAAAAGAGCTTAAGAAAGAACATCAACAATTCTGAATCTCTACAGTATTCAAGGTCAGGGAGCAAAAAACATTGTAGTCAAAACTGGAAGGCTATTGGAGGCTATTGAGGTCCACTGGGAGAATATTTTCAATAAAATATGTGCAGTCTCAGTTCATAGATAGGAACCAGAGTGATCAAAATTCTGGATTTTCTTGGTCATTCCTAATGAGAATTTATTCTGTATTATACAGTGTGCAATTTTCCACCCCAAACTATGACATCTTAATCGTAAAAATAGAAGTGTTGCATTTAAAGCTCTCACGATGCTTGGTAAGGAATGGAAGGTGGACAATAAGTACTTACAATTGGAAGGAGAATGAAAAAAAGGTATTTTACGTGTGGGAGGACCTGAGCATATTTGCAAGCAGTAGGGAAGTCAGTAGCTAATAAAGCAGGAGACCAAAGATTTGATGAACAAAAAAAGGGATTATTGATGGCACTAAGTTTCAAAGGAAGGCAGAAAATGTTGGGATCGATAGCATAAATGGCTGGGGGAAGGGTGAGGAACTTCTGTTAAATAGAGTAGGTAAAGAACAAATCAGATGAGACAGACTAAAGAAGAGAAGGAAAATGTGGGGGATGTAAAATGATGCTGTAGTATAAGGTCACTAAGACATAAATTACAGGCGGTTGTATTTGATTATTCTATCTAACTAACGTTCAATAAATTTGAGTGGAATGAATTCTGTGCTCTCAGACCTACCAGGCTAAGAAGCAAACACAGTGACTTCATAAGGGTAAGGAGCTGGCAAGGTGATGTACATGTAGGATAGTACTGATGATTTGCTTCCCTGGGCATATGAAGACTGAATCAAAATGAGAAGGATAAGTAACATGTTCTTTAGCTCTATCTGCTCTTCACTCAAAAGCCTTCTTGCTGAGGCCTTCCTGGCCATTGTATCTAAAACCATATTTCTTCTCCCTCTGCCTTTGCGCCTCATTCCTCTACTCTGCTCTATTCTTCTTTAAGTCCCCACCACTCTATCATGCTCCACTTTGCACTTTGCTCTATGTTCATTATCTGAATGTAAGCTAGGGCAGGGTTTATTGTGTCTTCTTGCTCCCTGCTCTCTCCAGTGCCTGGCCAGGGCTTCTAAAATACATAGCGGTGCCTGCAGGACAGAGAGCAGCATTCAATGATCTTTCTTCCACAGCAGTGAGTTCTTTGTGAAAAGAAGCAGAAGAAAAAAATAGAGGATGGAAGAATTCCAGAATGAATGGTGGCTGAAATTCAAGGGAACGAGGCTCTAGAATGCTAACAACTAATGGAAAGTAAGGTCATTGGGATTGGTGTAATTATCACCATGTCGAGAGTAACTGTCATCTTCCTGGAAGGTGGATGTGGCAGGGGTGATGAGGTGGGGGAACATCAAGTGACATTATCTATGTTTTCATAAAATTACTGTTATCTGGCACATAGTTAAATGAATAGCAATTGGTTAATATATATTTAAAATACACATTTTATGTAAATATATATATACAACCAGCTCACAATATATTGGACCGATCTCAAATATATGCATGTGTTCATGAATACACATATTTATTCATATAGATTTATTCATGTATAAATATATGTACATTTTCATATTACTCTGGTCTTGGGCCACTTAAGCCAAGACAGCTTCATCCATGGTCCACATCACACTGGGATCTGATCCAAAGGATGAGCCTAAAGATGGGAGGAAAACCCTCACCTTCTTGAGGCTGAGAAGTATCAAACACAGAAATGTTATATGCTTCTACCTGGAAAATCTGGCTCTGTGCCAGATTTGCCAAAATACGTTTAAATCACACCCATCTAGCCTTTGCTGAGCACACTGTCAGTGCTATTTTATTCAATATCATTGCAAATATCTTCTTCAGTTCAAGGATTAATTAGCCTTTTAAAAATCCCTGTCTCTCAACCCATGCCTCTTCCTAACACACCCACAGACCCGACGCACATTCCACTTTCTGGGTCACTCACATTTATCCACAGTGTCAAAATGGTGCAATTACACAGATGCTGGATTCACACTCTTAAACTTGCATGGCTTGTGAAGAGTAATGGGCCCTCCTGGGCCTCTGACGCCCCTGCTGCTCACGTGTTCAGACAGCAACCAAGGCCAAGCCAAGATGGTACCTGCTCACTCAGGCTTTCTCCATAGCATACTTATGGTATTGAACTATCATCCTGCACTTGAAACCATTTTCTGCTTCCTTACAGAATAACTTATTTGAAGGGCTCTGAAATAGAACCATTTTTTCCAATTTGAAGGACATTGTAAGTATCAAATTACCTCAACACATATATAATCATCTCCCAGGACTACTGAATTGTTAGTGAATGAATGAGACAGACATTACAGATGGGGAAACCCAGCATCAGTGAGACAGAGCCCTGACCTAAGGTCAGATAACTTGTAGTTGGTGAGATTCAGGCTACTCTTAGCCCAGGGCTAACATCACTGCCCAAGTCTGAGAGATCACCTCACTGATGGCTTTGACACCTGGGAAAGCACTCGCGGCGTAAGAAATTCTCAGAAAGGTACTAAACATTTTTCCTTGGAAAGTCTAACTTTCCCTGGGTTCAGAAGCAATATCTATGTCAA
This sequence comes from Octodon degus, assembly GCF_000260255.1. Taxonomy (NCBI): domain Eukaryota; kingdom Metazoa; phylum Chordata; class Mammalia; order Rodentia; family Octodontidae; genus Octodon; species Octodon degus. Next base: position 5,761,296 of record NW_004524678.1, on the reverse strand, counting down.
TCAGTGTTCAGTGACCAAATTTTGAAATGTCTTATTTGTTAGTTATAATAAATTTCTCCTCCAAATCTTTCTGACCAGAAATTAATCCTCTTTAGGTAAGCATCATGTTTTCAACAAAAATTTTTTTTAAAAACTTCAATTGATCCTGAAACTATTTAAAGTTTTGTACATGTCTTCAAGCTCTGTGTGTGTGTATGTGTGTGTGTGTGTGTGTGTGTGTGTGATTTGAGTTTGAATAAAAGCTAGCTGTCACACGGTTGTTAGAGGTTTCTCTCTCTCTCTCTCTCACACACACACACACACACACACACACACACAGAGTAACATTTCATTTCCCAGATATGGCAATATTTCTCTATATAAATGGACCTGAATAGGAAAAATAAAGGACATCTTGATGTACAGACTGCCTTCTGTCTTATCTGAGAACATTAACATGAAAATGTGAAACTTGTCAGCATTTATTAGCCATGGATAGCATGAAGAATTCTAGACATTGCAAGGTATTAGAAGAAATGTCATATTGTGTTCTCCAAAAACTAGACCAAACGAAACAAAATAAAAATATGCAAAAATAAATGAACACACTTCCCTTTACTACAGCTTGGATATTGTGATGTTATTGGTCTCCCCACAAAGTTGCATGGATAGGAGACTTACTTCAGTGTGACGGCAGGAAATAGAGGACATATACCAAGTGCAGGTCACTGGTGTCCTTAGGTCATGGGAAGGACCCTCCGATGGGACTCCAACCTCACTGGCTCCTATTTTTCCAGCTGTGATATCATCCTCTTATGCATTCTCTGCATTTATGATGCCGTCAGCTACAAGGTCTCTTCAAGAGCTTGGTCAGGGTGGGCACCTTGCCCTTGAATCTCCAGAAATAAACTGTTTATAAAGTTGCCCTGATCTGATTATTTTGTTTTAGCATATGATAGCATACATGAACAGTATAGACACTATCAATGTAATTTGTCTTTAATCTCTCAGTCTTATGAACTATTTCTGGGTGGAAGATTTTCCCCTATAGCCATTATTCACTGTTCTATAATAAATTATGCCCAAATTCAGTGGTTTAAAGCAATAAGGAGTTGCTATCTTAGCTTTTTGTTTCATTTTGGTTTGATGTTTTGTTTTGTTGTTTTGTACTGGGGATCAAACACAGGACCTTACTTGTCAGATAGGCGTTAAGGTCAAGAGCTATCTCCCTGGCTCCAGATATCTTAGTTTTTTCTTTTTTAATAATTTTGTTGAGAAACAAATAGCAATCAGACAGTTTCAAAACCAATTACTACCACAGTTTCAATCATTAATACATTGCATTTTGTCTTCATACTGGTTATTCATAGTACAAGATGCAGACATGATATCCTGTCCACAAACATTATTAGTACAAACATTTCTATTCATTGAATTAAGAGAAAGTAGCTGTATATCTATCCTAACTATTTTGAATATACTGATACAAAATGGTCATTCATTTGTATCCCTTTTGTTTAGTTTTGTCAGATATGGGTATTCCATTGTCATTTAAATGTTGTAGGTGCATGAATTCAGCAAAATATTCCAATATGGTCCAGTAGTCCATAATAGTAGTGGCTTTTCCAAAGGACTGGCAATGTCAGAACTTGTTGACTTGAGCCTTTTACAGCTCAGCAGATTAATATGGCTTTACTTTTTATACTTCATTTTTATACTTTTCTGCTAGATGGTTAAGACCAAGATAAAGCAAGACCTATATATATAACAAGAAGTGTAACTTTTCCATCTGACAAGGTCAGTCAAATCCCCTCATGATTTATCCGGAAACCCTGTTCTGCAGTTTATAGATCCTTTGTCAGTGTCAGCCATGTGGATGAGTCATAGCCATTACTTGACCAATTTGCTCTCTGTGAAAGCCTGAGAGAATGTTTTCTCTCCATGTGACTGTCCTTAGGCACACTCTACATCATCAATCACTTTCCTCTGTGACCCCACAATCTTCTTGACCAGAAAATTTGGGACACAACTGAGTTACATGATGTTACAGTACAGGTTCTCTTATGTCCTTAGTCCTCGCTGACCTTGAAAGGCTAGGGCCAAAATGTTGACTGTCCTTGCAGCCTTTCTCTTTCTCTAATTTTTGGTCTGCAAACTTAGGGTGTTAACCCTCCAGAAGAGAAGCTTATTATTATTACCCTACAACATAGGCAGTTGAACTTAACCTCACCATCTGGCTGGATATCAAACATCTTAGGCCTGACATGGAACAGGTATTTTTCATCAAGTATTGATATGTTAAACTTTAAGTCCCTATAGAATATGAGGAAAAAAATTTTTATTTAAAAATTTTTAAAAATAGGATAAACAATTACATATTTTTACACAGAAATTTAGAAATCTAACCATATATAGAATTGTAGCAGGACAGTACTATGACATTTTTTTTCTTGTCTCTTGTTTTCATTTACTCCTTTTAAACAAACATTTACTTAAGAGACAGTATGGCAGTAATTGGTATGACATGACGAACACTACATATTTAGAAGACCAGAATGACAGGCATTCCAAGTATGACCCTAGTATTACACAATGCTATCCTCAGTGCAGTTGCTTAGTTCACAGGTATCAGCATATATAGTTAGTCAGGGTGAGAATCCTACCAATTAACTACTAGTTTCAAAAACCTGCTGAAGAGCCTCAGGATCATTGCCTTAACAATCTTGTGCATATAAATGTATGACTTTGCCCCTGTCATGTTTCCTAGCTTTTTTCCTTGCCATCTCTTCATTGTCTAATCTTTAAGTTCTTGCTTTCCTTTTAATTGTGTTATACCTTTCTATTTTTATTTCTTCTCTTGAGTTCTTACACTAGGGAGACTATATGATATTTACACATGTGGGTCTGGTTTATTTCACTTATGAGTATATCTTTGAGTGGCATCCACTTAAATATAAAGGCGTCAAGCTTATTGTTCTTTATACCCAAACAATACTCCATTGTATACAAATACCTCATCTTTTTCATCCATTCCTCAGGTGACAGGCATCTTGGTTGTTTCCAAGATTTGACTATCATAAATTATGCTGCTATAAACATAGGTACACATATGTCACTGTGATGTAACATTTTCATTTCCTCTAAGAAAATTCCCAGTAGGGTTATAGGTGGCTTGAATGGAATATTCAGTCCTCATTTTTAAAAGAGTCTCCACACTGATTTCCATAATGGTTGCACAAGTCTACATTCCCACCAGCAGTGGAAAAGGGATCCTTTTACCCCACAGCCTCTCCAACATTTGTTGTTGGTTGATTTCTTTATGATAGCCATTCTTTCTGGGGTGAGATGGTATCTCAGTGTTGTTTTAATTTGCATTTCCTGGATGGCTAGCAATGTGGAGCATTTTTTCATATATTTATTCACTTCTTTAATTTCATCCTCTGAGAAGTTTGTGTTCATCTCGGATGCCCATTTCTCAATTGGGTCTTTAAATTTGGGGGCCCTAATGTTTTTTAGTTCTTTATAAATTCTAGAGCACAGACCTTTGTCTGAGTGCTTATTTGTCAAGATTTTTTCCAAATTTGTGGGTTGTCTTTTTACTTTGTTGGTAAGTTCTTTTCACATGCAGAAACTTCTCAATAAGAGGAGATCTCAGTTGTTAATTCTTTCAACTATTACCCGTGCGACTTGATTTTTGTTAATGAAGTCTTTGCCTACCCCATGTCTTCAAGAGTTCCTCCTACTTTCTCTTCTAGGAGATTTAGTGTTTCTCTTTTAATGTTTAGATCTTTAATCTATTTTGACTTTAGCTTAGTGCATGGTGATAGACCTGGGTCAAGTTTGAGTTTTTGGCATGTACAGAGCCAGTTTTTCCAGCACCATTTATTAAATGGCTATCTTTATTCCAATAAGCATGTTTGGCTCCTTTGTCAAAGATAAGGTGGTTGAGTGTGTTCATACAAGCTTCTGCATCTTCTAATCTATTCCATTGATCCTCAGGTCTATTTTGTTGCCAATACCATGCTGATTTTATCACAGTAACTTTGTAGTATAATTTCAATTCAGCAATTGTAATGTCTCCTGCTTGTCTTTGTTGAGGTATCTTAGTTTTTTTAAGTCACAAGTTTAAAATAAATTTAACAAGAAATGTTATCTTGGTCTTAACCATCCAGCAGAATAGTATAAAAATGAGGTATATAAAGTAAAGTCATATTAACATGCTGAACTGTAAAAGGCTCTAGTCAACAACTTCTGCGGACAACTGACTACTATTGTGGACTATTGGACTGTGTTGGATTGTTTTACTGAATTCAAGCACCTATAATATTTAAATACCAATAGAATACCCATCCCTGACAGGACTGAAATGGAGAGGGGGATACAGAGGAAGGACCATTTTGTAGTTGTATACACAGAATAGTTAGGATAGATATACAGCTGCTTTCACTTGGCTCCATGAGAGGAAGGATTTGTTGTAGTAGTGTTTGGATGGGATGTCCTGGCTGCTTCTTGTACTGTGGATGACCGCTGAGAAGATAATAACATGCAATGTATTAATTATTGAAAATGTCTTATTAATCAGCTTGGAAAAATGTCTCATTGATATTTGTTTCTTAATAAAATGAATTTTTAAAAAGATATTCATTCCATTTCATTTATTAAATTGGAACTCTGAATGCTGTGAAAAGTGTGAACCAAAATAATCCTCTCAAATTGTGAATGATGGGTGCTGTGTTTCAGGTATGGAAAAGTTACCTAGTAAAGAAAACTGATAGAAGAGGAAAAAAATAATTAATTAATTAATTAATTAAGCTGGCCAGTTCTGGCTCAGAGCTCTCTCATGAGTTTGCAGACAAGATATTGTCAGGGGCTGTGGTCAGCTGGATGGCTCTCCTGGAGCTGGAAGGTTCGTGAGCAGAAGCCTCAGCTCTTCATTGACTTTGCCAGATGCTTCAGCCCCTTACTGCCTGTGCTTCTCACCAAGGGCACCTAAGGACCATCAGGACACAGAAGTCAGTTCCCCCAGGGTGAATAAGCAGAGAATGAATAAACAAGGGAGAAATAATAAACAAAAATATGTAATGTCTTTTAACAACCCATGCTCAAGGGGAAGACAAGTAGGTTCCACATTCTGAAATAATTGAAGTTCAGGCACCATGACCCCAATCACCTGTGTTTCTCTGATACACATACACACACACACACACACACACACACACACACACATTTCCTATGCTCTTATGGATAGAGGACCTGCAGGACCAGCATGAAGCACGATTATTTATTGGCTTCACTGTATTGAAGCCAATATGCACTGAGTTGGGTACCATTCTATATATATATATGAAATAAATGAAGCCCCAAAAGGCCCTGCTCTTATAAAAGTCATAGAAAAATCCTGGGAGTGAACAGATACATACAAAACATGGCTGTGATAAGTGCTCTGTAAGAAAGGCAAGATACAGAAAGCTAAGCAATTCAAAAGTTAGAAAAGCTTCAATAGTTACAAATACTACATATCAGCATATCGTCCATTACATAGGTGCAGTTCTTCTTGCCCTTGAGAATGCAAGTGGCTTTAATCTGCAAAAGCCATGGTCTTTGCCCTTGACCACATTCTGCTTCCTTTTCCCTAACATTTATGCAGCAAGACTTGCTATTGTGCACTTTCTCCCAGCATTGCCAGGATTTCACTCCACGGGCCAAGACTTAAAAAAAAAAAAAAAATAGAAATGCTCTCCCAGCTCCTCAAACAGCCATTTCTTCTTTCTTTTGCTTCTGGCTCCCCTCCACAGAGACTTGGCATGCAGCGCCTCCCCTTCTGGAAAGCCACAGGCGGTTCTGCAATGAGTGTCTGCTGTCCTGTCTGCTCTCCACCTGAGACACATCAATAACCAAATCCTCCCTGGCACCAGGCACAGGGAAGCCATTATTCCTGCTGTTGGTTGCCACCTTGCCTCTCATTGTCCCACTATGTTTATCTTTCTTGGCCCATCATCACTGGGTCCTAAAAGTTTCTCCCAAGTGCCCAATCAGAACTCTTAACAAACCATAAAGGCAGCAAACAAATCTCACTAGACACCAAATACCAAAGATCTTTGCATCATCCACCTAGAGGTGCTATGTATGTCATCACCTACTTCAGCTCTGGTGTTCAGTAAGCCATGAACTCAGGGAAGATTCTAACTGGGAGACTAATTACTTGTAATTATAGATTTTACATACTGAGCTACAATTTTTTATTTTATTTCAAAAAAAAGGTGAAGTTTCTAATAGAATCAAATTTCTTCTTGTCTATGTTTAATTTATTTAGTTGTATCTGTGTCCCATTCCGTCTGTGACCTACATATTTATTTTCTCTATTGACGAGTACCCAAGTGGTGGGGTGTTGATTTAGTATATTTAGAGAAGCAACTAGGTCTCTCTTTTATCTGCCATATTTCTCCAGATGGAAATACACATTGGCAAGCACCTAAGCCTTCCTGGTTGCCTTCTGTTCAGTCACTATGCCAGTGAGGAATATGAAATTTGGAACTTCGTACCACAGGCAGACAATGTAATTGAATTCTAGTGTTCCAAGTTTCCTGAATGGCACCGGGTTGTACTTTACCACTTTATTGTTTTACTCTGGCCTGAATTCACCAAACTAATGTTTTGATGTGGAAAAAAGTATTCCCCACACAGTCTGTGTATGAAGAAAGTGGGTTACATTTCCTACAGTATTCACCAGTTTTTCTCTCTGGCATTAAGTATACACCAATCCTATGACTTGTGCTAAAGCTAGCTATAAAGACTATTGTGTTGCTCAAAATATAGCAGCCGGTAGATGGTAGAAATTAATCCATAAGCACATGCCAACACCATGTACTATTTAATCACCCACCAAATAGTAATGGAACCATCACACGGATGCTCAAACATCTCCACCAAGAATGCTGTCACTGGCTTTTCTAAACACATGCATGCACACATATGCATGTATACACACACACACATGCACGCACACACACAGAGATATTGAAGGGCAGTTCAGTGAAGCATCTATCTTTTAAGGATACTGAAACATTGCTGTAATCTACTGAAAGTATTTTACCAACTCTCTCACATTTCCATGTACAATTCCTTATATAATTGATGAAAAATGGAAATTAGCCTCCCTCATTTCTCCCAAAACAGAATCAGTAAGTGAAACACTTTTTAATAAAATAAATAGACCCCAGCACACTGAGAAGAGTTATACAACAACCGCAAACTCAGGTCATTTACTAGTCATCTTAGGAAGGAAGGAAGGAAGGAAGGAAGGAAGGAAGGAAGGAAGGAAGGAGAGTGAGCGAGTAAGTGAGCAAAGGCTGAAATCTCTTGCTAATACTTGACCATGATCTGATGCATTAATGTTATTACCCTGCTGTATTAACTATCTATGCTTGGATATGGAAAAAAACCTAGAAAAATCCTTCATCAGCACCATTTGCTGTTGGAGTATTTTTGCCACGTTCATATGGAAGACTTATGGTGTGAGCGCAGCACACAGCAGCTCTGAGCCGCCAGCCGATGGTTCCTTCAGGCCAATGCTCTGGATCAGCTAAAACTAGGAAGAAACACTGATGTGGCACAGGTTCCTGAAAGCACACTATTTACTTGATTTACTAAATTTTAAATACTTCTGCATGCTTGTATCTGATAATCTGAACAACTAATTTGAAGACAAAAGCCTGCAACATAGCAATCAGTGTTGAACTCCTAAAAGAAAAAAATGCCTCTGCATACACTGTCTGGTTTCAACCCTTATCACCATCACCACCACCCTAAATCTGAAAGATGAAAAAGAACTAAACATTTAAAAGGAAACACTTTCTAACACTAAATTTTGAATAATAAAATCATTTTTAAAAGATTTCCTGTGATGGTGATATTCTGAAAATTATCACCGTACTTTTTCTCCTGCCTTTGACTATGACACCATCATTTTAATTGGCAATGGGCTGGGATAAAATTCAAAGAGAATGAGTGAAGTACAGTCCTGCTTGTGATAGGCAAAATAAAATGATTCCTCAGGAAATAACCTTCTATGTCAGGCTCTCCTTGTGAGAGAAGCTCAAAATTAACAGGTATTTTATTTTGTTTTGCTTTTTTACTACTTCAGCATCTCTTACCAATAGAGCTTGATACATGTAAACAGGGGGCAAATATTCAGTGAATGAATAAGTGTATAAATGAAAGAGAGAGCTTTCTGAATCCTTTTTTATCTCCTCCTTTAAAACGTTAGCAGCTAGGCCTGATTTCCCAATTCAGCCTAGAGGTGTCAAACTTACAGAATTATCCCACAGGATAGAAACCACAACTTTCTGTAATAATGAAGGCTTGTAGCTTGCTGTTCTACCAAAGAGGAGGAAGTACAGGCGGGAGGGCAGGAGGAGGATGCCCCATCATCTCCCCAGGGAGACAGCGGAAGAGAAGTGGGAGTTGAGCAACGGGAGCTGAGCGCCCTCGCGACTGTGCATGAGGAAAGTAAGGCTAACCTCAGAGCAGAAGAAAAAACATCCACTGTGTTCTGTTCAGGACTCCTGAAGAACATCGTCCCTTGTGTAGCTGTCAAGCCACCCTGGGGAGCTGCCACATCAATTTGTCGGGCAGTTCGGTCGGATAAAGACAGGTGCTGAGCTTTCGCTTTTGTGAGCAGCTCTACGTGCTCTCCGGTGGCACAGGTGAGACAACAGAAGCAACTGAAGGACCAGCCAAGGACACCGGCAGGAGGAGGCGCTTCGGGGAGGGCGAGGTGACCCCTCAGCAAGGACAGCAGGGCTCAAGGTCAGTGCTAGCTGAATGAGAGTCACAGCTACCGTCAGGAGCCCGAGACCACCCCGGAAGGGCAGAGCATCCCAGGTGACCAGCTTTCTATTGCCGCACAGTATCTTTTGCACCTTCGAACACGATGCATTTTTTCTCTTGTGGTTTCTGTGATGAGCACTCCAGGCACAGATGAGCTGGGTCCCTGCCCAGGACTCGCGGCCAGCAGTCAAGGAGCCGGCAGGACGAGTTCTCACGCGGGGGCTTAAAGAGCCAGCTTCCAAGCTCACTGAAGTTGCTGGCTGAATTCACTTCACTGCAGCTGCAGGGCCGAGGGCCTAAATTTCTGCCTGTTGTGGGCTGAAGGCTCCCCACTGGTGCTGGAGACCCCTGAGGTTCCTTGCCACGTGGAAATCCGCAGCCGGGCTGCTGCTTCTTCCCATCCCCAGGAGAACCTCTCTTGCTTACAGGCTCACCCCGGACATCTGCCTTTGATTACTTAAAAAGGCAGCAGACTTGGGATTTGATTATATCTTCAAAACCATTTTGCCTTTGCCATAGAGTGTAACTTAATTGCAAGCAAAATGTCTCATCCACTCTGTCACATTCTTCTCTCTCTCTCTCTCTCTCTCTCTCTCTCTCTCTCTCTGTGTGTGTGTGTGTGTGTGTGTGTGTGTGGTGGTACTGGGAATCAAAGATTGAACCCAGGGTCTTTGAAATGAACTACCATTCTTTTTTATTGTTTACTTTTGAGACAGTCTCATTAAGTCACTAAATGGCCTGGTGGCCCGGACTGGATTTCACTTGCAATCCTCTGCATCAGACTCCGAGAATTCTGGGACTATAGGCACGCACTACCATGCCTAGCACCCATTCTGTTGCCCAGAAGCGAGGCACTGGTCTTGCCCTAACTCGGTAGGAGGTGCATACACAATGCTGAGCATCAAGATTGTCCCCCATCCCCACCGTCCTTATTCTCACAGTGGGCTCTAAGCAGCAGGTGTGGGCAAACAGCCACCGAGGGATGATGGCGATGACCATTTCAGAGACCACGGGAGCCATAAAACACCCCCACCACATGGCTGCGCTTCCCTGTCCTCTTCCCAGACAGACAAATACAATTTCAAAAGTATGCAAAAAGGGTAAACAGACTGAAATTCTGCCAAGCTGGCCACTTTTACCTCCAGAGACTGAGCTCTCCCGAAACAAGCTATTTAAATCATGAGCGCAGAGAGGGCATACAAGTGCCAAACAAGCCAGGTATGAGGGTACCTTACTATTAGCTCAGCAAACTGGTAGGAGGCTGACGCAGGAGGATGTCAAGTTGAAGCCCAACCCAGGCAAGTAACGACTTAGTGAGACTTGATCTCAAAATTAAAATATACAAAAGCTCTGAGTTCAATCCTCAGTACCACATAAAAGGAAAAATAGGCATGAAATAAACCATTAATCCTTCTAAATTGTTAAGAAAAAGGTTGCTGGAGGATTGTGAAAGGGGCTAGATTAACTACAAAGGGAGGAGCCTGCGCTTTTGTCCCCACATCTCAAACATGGGCACAGTGAAAAAGATTTGAAACAGCTGCACATATTTTATATAAAGATTTTGTGACTAAGCATTTGTAAGATATCTCTGTCCATAAAAAATATGGAAGGAAAATAAGCTCATTTTCAGTAAGTATAACTTGTCATATTATGTTCAGTACAAATAATAATCCTCTTATTTTGAACATAAATAAGGCACATAACTTTTGCTAAGAGACATTCAGATTTTCCCCAAAACCTAATAAATGTATGCTGAATAAAATAAAAAATATGGGCATTATTATTTAATAACAGCCCCTTTGTATTTAATCTAGCCCCTTTCATGATTCTCCACCAACCTTTTTCCTTAACAATTTTAAAAGATTACTGGTTTATTTCATATCTATTTTTCCTTTGCTTGTGGTACTGAGGATCAAACTCAGAGCCTCTGCATATTTTTATCTTGAGACTGGGTCTCACTACACCTGTTCAGAGCACCCAGGTGCCCCTGTATACTACATGAGTACAGCTTACATTGGAAGCCCTTGTCCAGTTTGATAGGGTTTAAAATACAAGTGATCAAAAGTAAAGTGAAGGTTTGCATTTTTAAATGTATTTCAGGAAAAGATATATTACCATTAATCCCCATCAGACAGCACCCCGTCCCCTCAAACACACTTTTCCCATTGTTCTTGCCACTTTCTTTTTATTCTTTTTTTAATGCATTTATTACAGGATCTACAGGGTCTCACTATGTAGATCAAACTTGTAGTGATTCTCCTGTTTTCAGCCTCCCAAGAGCTGGGATTACAGGTGTGCGCCACTGCACCCAGTCTTAATTGCCATCTCTGTGTACCCCTGGGGTGGGGCCAGGTGGCACAATAGAGATTGAACCCCAGATGCTGCGCTCTGCCTACACAGGTGCTTTAGTCCACTGAGCTATCTGACTGGCCTCTTGCCACTTTCTGAAGCAGTGCTGGAAATCCTCTTTCTTGAACTTCAAGGAGTGACCTAAAGCATGGTGAATACAGCTGCCAAGGGCCACTGAGCAGACAGGCCAGCTCCTACAATAGTACTCTGGGTCTGCATCCACCATATTCACCAGATCTGGCACCATAAAATTCTGGCTCCCCCTAAAGCCACAATGACCATAAAAGGTACGTGTTTCTAACTGATTCAGGACATCGAGTCAGCCATGACAGCCCAGAGACACTGTACTGATGTATTTTTTTAATTCAAGCATTCACTGTATACTTCAATTACCCTGTATATATTTTGCTGTACTGAGTACTGTTTTAGCTACTTATTATAAGCTATACATTAAAAAAACTTCATGCTTTTTTAAGACATCATTGTCATACTATGAGGATTATGCAATTATGCCCACTTCATAGATGAGAGAACTGAAGTATTAAAAGCCAAGTAATGTATTGCTCAGCATCACACAGTGAGTGAATAGTTCTAAAGAACTCGAGCTCAGACAGACCTATGTGCAAACATCATGCTTGGAATTCCTACACTCTACCTGTCAGGCTGGTCTTCACCTATACCGGAGTGGAATACACCACACTGCCATTGTGCCTATAACTTTAGAAATGCTACATTAGGAAAATAGATTCCAAGTTCCACCCAGGAAAGAAATCCTCCTCCCTGTAGACAGCCCAGCAGAGAACCAGGGCAGAGCCTGTCCCAGCCGTTCATGGCTCCAGGACAGAAGGAAGCACCCCTGGCTCCAGCACTGCTGGCTGCTGCTGCCATGGACTGAAACAGGACCAGCGATGCATACTTTCCAGGTGCAGAGTGGATGATCTTGGGGAGGGGGCCTGTCACCTTCTTTCTGCCACGTTAAAGCCCCAGACCACTCCTCCATCCGAGATGGTCCCTATCACTCTTTTCTTTCTCAGGCTTTAGGGACTGATCTGACTCATTCCTTTCCAGTGCTACTGTCTGCTGCTTCCAATCAAGGGTTTTCTATGCTCTAACCTTCTGCAAAACAGAAGCTTGTCTCCAGTCTCCTGCATTTTAACCTTCCTATCAGAGAAAGAGCAAATCAGAAGTTCCCCACTCACCCCACCCTTCCTCTAAAATGTACAAGCTCACATTTGCATGTAATTTTTCAGTGACCAGACTGAGAGATTCAGGTGAACGGAAGGTGAATATAACCAGTTGCTATGACAACAGCAAGATATAAAATGGCATAGCAATTCTTAGGACAAGCTTTTAAAATTACACAAATTTGAGTGATTACAAGAAACCATTGAAAAACTACACACATAAAAATGACTGGCCAATTGAAGGTAAGAAGTGTAGCACACAAATACACCCCCTTGAATTAGCCTTGCAATTAAAGGTATGTATGCAAGCTCAGTCCTCAGAAAGACAGAGGGCCAGGCATCTCTGTACAGTTACCTGTCAATCAGACTGATCCAGCGTAATTACTGTTAAATGTTTCTCTACCTATCACAATCAAATTTTGTGGCCAACAGCACAAAACAGAACTCTCTGCCTCCTTCACTATTTGACACTGTTGAATGCTCCGACTCGGTTTTTTGATGCTTTGCTCATGTACAAGCTTCCTTCTTCACAGGTCTTCCCTCTTTTTCTCCCTCTGGCTTCTCCAAGGTGCTGTGCATGGCACTCACTCCTGTACCTGAGTGTCCTCAATTCTTACCTCTTGACTGAAGGCCCCTACATCTACACCTCCACTCCCGAAACTTCTCCAGACATGCACACTCCACATCCCAACTGCACAGACGAGTTGCCACCAGGGTACTCAGCAGCATCTCAAAACCAGTGCTCCTATAGTCAAGCTGGAAGACAATTTCTCCTCTTCCTTGACTCTCTGATGAGGTTAATGGAAGCAACATCCTCCAGAAATTCAGGCAAAAGATCTATTTAGTCATTGTCTCTCCTTTCTTTCTAGGCATGATGACCTGTTGATTATACTTCTGTATAAGCTAAGAGTCCATCTGCTCCAGCCCAACTACTATGGGCCCCACCAAGTCTAGACTGCTACCTCTTGTATAAATCTCAACAAGGCCCACCTGCTATTCTTCCTACTTTCAGGATTTCTTCATTCCACTAATAGCCATTCAATCCTAATCATAAGAATCACCTTGGCTTACCTGGTATTCAGGGCTTGCCTCAGATTTACTGAATCAGAATTTACAGTAGGGGGGCTACACATAAAATAATACTTCTATTTTAAGTATGCCCTGATGAGTCCTGTTATCAGAACAATATGGACTACTTAGAGTTGCCAGATGCTAATTCCGAACATTAGCACAAACTTCTTCCCGGTCCCGTCGCTGGTAAAATCAAGGGTAAATTTCTGGCTTGACATTTTAAGTGGCCTGCGATCTAGTCTGCACACATACCCTTCCATTAGTACTTTTCCATTATTACTTCTCACATACCTATACTCCAGATATACTACCTGTCATTTCCAGAGCTTTTCCAGAATTTCTGTTCACCAATCTCTTTGTTCACATGTACATTTCACGGGGATACTATATATAGTATAGAGATTTATGCTCATGTCTCTCTGTGTTTAAACCCCACTCAACCTTCAGGTTCCCCTTAGCTTTACTCGGTGACCTCTCTGGAGCACCACAACAGCAAGTAGGCCCTGCTCTTGTTGTGCTGTCATCCTGCTAATTTTTTGTGTGCACGCTTTTCTCCTGTGATGTGAAAGCTCCCTGAAGAAAATGACTCTGCTATTACTCATCTCTGTGTTCTCGGAGTGCTTACAGCAAGGAGCACACAGTTGGTGCACAACAATGTTCAGAGGAGAAAGTAAGTGAAATAGCAACAGTAATTAGAACTGACTCTAGTGTGAATGAGTCTGCCTGCATTCCTTTTATTTATGTTGCCTTTTTTCACCTCCCTGTCGGGGCTCACATGCCTCGCATCATTACCACTGCCTGGATGCCCTTTCTTTCCCTTCACCAGTCAAGTCCTACACAGTCTTTCAGACAGTGTCTCTGAACGTGTGGGGCCACGAGCCACTTGAAGCAGGAGAACCTGAGTTGTTTATGAAAATACAGACTCCTTGGTTGTTCCCAGGCCTGAATTACAATTGCTAGCAGATGGAGCCCGAGAACCTTCTTTCCTACCAGCCTTATCAAGTAACTCTTTCCTATAGAAATACAGAGCATATGTTTCTAAATCCCACTCCTTGCCAGCACTAGAGAGGCAGAAATCAGGAGGATCACTATGAGCCCAAGCTGCATAGTAAGACCCTGTACAAAAAATAAACAAATAAATAAATCCCACTCCTTGAAATCTAGCAGTGTGAGAGCCCTTACAATAGGCCTGGTGCTGGTGCTTTGTGACCTTGTTTACTATTGTCTTATTTTTTATTTGTATTTACAAAGCTATCAAGTCATTATAGTCAGTGTGAGTTGTGAATACCAAGCAGCATCTACTAGGGAGAAGGTCAAATAAAACATAGGCAGATTAATAGTGAAGGATATGCCCTAGAATCCGCCTACCTCCACTGACATGCCTGCTCTAGTACTCTGTAAAGCACCTGTCTAGTTGCTTAATCCATCTCTTGTAGTCAGTGTTTATGAGGGAATAGGTTTAATACAGGACACATAACATATAGGATTACTTTATAATACTCACCAAAGTGTCAAATGCAGAAGAGTATGGGAGATCTATCCATGTGCTAGAAACCCAAAGAATCCAGCGGAGAGCCTGGAAACCACAGCCATGTCTCATGCAAGTCTGTATCCAGGATCTGTGCTGGAAGGCCCGAAGGTCACTGGTGGAAGCTAGCAAGCCTGCACCAGATGGATGAAGGATCCGTGCCAGCAGGCTGAGGGATCGCAACTAGAGCCAGGAAGTGACACTCAAGGTAAGAACCAGAGCTCCCCCGAAAAGTACCACAGCCATCCTCAGCAACATGGAGGACCCAAGCTCCTCCAATGATGAGAACAGGTGAGTTCACACCAGGAAAAACCAGCATAACAAGTTTCTCCAGGAGACCCAACAGCGCACCATCTTCCCCGCTGGTTCTCTTTGTATGCTGCTGGACACAGTCTTCAGGTGGGGCTTCCCCATGCGGCACCACCTTGATTCAGTTCAGCTGAGGGTTCCTCCTCTGAGCATTAGCTAATCCACCACACCCTCTGTACCTTTTTCCCCTCTATAAAATAGAATCATAATTCTACCTACAACAAAGGGCTATTTTGAGGTCTACATGAAATAACATGAAAACAACAACCAGAGCATGCTAAGAAATGTTAGTTATTACTGTCACTTGATTATCATTGTCCAAAAAGTCCTTTCATTTTCTTTTTCTTTTTTTATTTTTTAAATCTTTTATTTATTTGGTACAGGGTCTCACTCCGCAGCTCGGACTCATAGTGGTCCTCCTGCTTCAGCCAACCCAGCACTGGGATTACAGACATGCACCACCACACTTGGTTTTGGGGCCAGCACAGCATGCAGTACTGGGGATCCAACCAGGGTCCTTGCACTTGCCAGGTAGGCGCTTAGACAGCCATGCTGTCTTCCCAGCCAGTCCTTTCATTTTAGATGGACAAATAAGACACAGAACTAAAATTGACTGACCATAAATTATTTTTTCATAAATTATGTAAGTTTCTTTTTTTTCTATTTGCCCTACAGTACAAAGCTCCTCTTCAATAAAGTAGCACACAAAAAAACTATCAGGGCTCCAAATTTAGAAGGATGAAACACTGAACCATTGTACAGACTCTAATAATCAGGGTCTTCTTCCAGGAAGCACAGTCAGTCTACCATACGGTTCTAAATCCAAGGGCCAGCCAAATAGCTCAGGGGATTAAAGCTCCTGCAAGCAGGCACAGGAGCCGGGGGTTTGATACAGGGCCTGCTGTGCTGGCCCCACCCCCAGGACACACTGAGACAGCGATTGAGACTGGGCGCATGCCTGTAATCCCAGCCCTTGAGAGGCTGTTAACAGGGGGATCACTACAAGTCCGATCTAGTAGTGAGACCCTGAACACCCTGTAGACCCTTCCCTAAAATACAAAAAAAAAAAAAAAAAAAAAAAAAAAAAAATTCTAAATCAGATGGGGCAGGTCCTATGTACCCCATAACCAATGTCAAAAACTAAGCCTGCTTCAGGATTTTACCAGCCAGTTTCATAGTGGGTTTTACCACTGTGCCCGCAGGGAAGCAGTAACTCTCAGCCTGTGATAGCCATACTAAGAAGGAGCACCAAAGAATATGTGTTGTAAGGCCGGGCCAGATAGCTCAGCAGACTGAAGTGCCTGTTTAAGCAGACACAAGGACAGGGGTTCAATCCCCATCTGAGACTGGGTGTGGTGGTGAACACTTGTAATCCCAGCGCTTCAGAGGCTGAAAACAGGAGAATCACTACAAGTCAAAACCACATAGTGAGACTCTGTACTAAATATATTTTTAAAAAAGAATATTTCCTGTAATGCTCCAAATTTCATACATTTTTAATTTTAAAAAATTAATAAATAAAAAGCAAACAAATCAAGATGAGATTGAGTTTTATTTTATTTTCAAAGGTTATATTTTGCTTTCCTATACATCTAAAGGACAGTATTTCTTTTGCGGATACAGCTCAGCAACAGGGGGCCTGCCTGTCAAGAAGAGGGCCCGAGTTCGATTCACAGTTCAAAGAAAAAAAAAAAAAAAAAAGACAGGATTTCTTTCCAGAGAGCTATTTTTAAATATGTAAACTCTGAAAATGTATTTATTGAAATAAATTCACATACAATGAAGGTCACACTTCTAGAGTGTATAAATCAATGTTTTTAATATATGCAGAGGTCACCACTATGTAATTTGAGAATATTTTCATCACTCTAAAAAGAAAACTGCTATCCATTAGCAGTCAGTCCACCTCCTCCGATCAAGGTCTGGAAACCTCTAATCTAATTTCTGCCTAAACATATTTGTCTATTTTAAGTGTTTCAAACAACTCAAAATATACAATAGGTGTCCTTTGTGCTAGTTTACTTCAGGATGCAAGTTTTCGAAGTTCATCCATGTTCTACCCTGTATCAGCACTTCATTCTTTTTTGTTATTAAATAGTTCATTGTATGGATATAGTTCATTGTATTTGTCTATTAATCAGATGATGAACATTTAAAAATAGCTTCTACTTCTTTGCTATTATGAATAATGCTATGAATATGTGTATATAAGTTTTGTATAGTTATACACTTTCAGTTCTCTTGCATTGTTGGGTCATATGATAATTCTACATTTACCATTTTGAAAAACTACAAATTTTTTCTTTAAATTGGGTTCACCAGTTTGCAATGTTACTTATAATAAAGTTTCTAATTTCTTCACATTATCACCAACATTTATTTTCTTTTTTAAAAAAATGTAACCATTCTGGTTGAAAAAGATGTGGTATTTTTACACAATGGAGTATTACTCAGCTATAAAGAATGATAAACTCAAAGCCTTTATATTGAAGTGGATGCCACTTGAACTCATAAGTGAAATTAACCATATACACATGTGTAAATGTCGTATAGTTTCCCTAGTATAAGAACTCAAAAGAAGAAATACAAATAGAAAGATATAATACAAGTAAAAGGAAAGCAGGATCTCAAGGACTAACTAGTCAAGAGAGGGAAAGGAGAAGAGCTAGGAAACATGAATAAGTCAAGCCATACAGTTATATGTAGAAGATGGGCAAGGCAATGATCCTGAGAATCTTCAGAAGATTTTTTAATCTAACAATTAATTGGAAAGATTCTCACCCTGACTAACTATATATAATGATACCTGTGAACTAAGCAACTGTAGGAGCATTAACTATATGAGCATTAACTGTATGAGCATTAACTGTATGAGCATTAACTATGATGTTATCTCTGCATTTTTCACACTCCCCTTATAAGAATGAGAGTCTCTTTCTAGTTTTCTCAGTATTTTTATCATAAGAATGTGTTAGATTTTGTCAAATGTGTTTTCTTTTATCTACTGAAATGATAAAGTGGCTTTTATCATGTAGTGTATAAATATCATAAATGACATTGACTGATTTTCATATGATGAACACATGAAAAAATGAGATATTAAGTTCTGGGATAAATCCCATTTGGTCATGAGACTTGCACGTTATTATATTCTGTCTGCTATCAAGTTGCAGGTAGCTTTGTTATAGCTGTATTCATGAAGTATGTTGACCTTTGGTTTTCTTATTGCCTTAGTTTTGGCATCATGACAACACTGGCTTGAAGAATGAGTTGGGAAGTAATCTCTCCTGGTTTTCTGGAATGTTTTGAATAGATTGGTATGAATTCTTCTTTAGCATTTATAGACTTCACCAGGGATGGCTTTAAGGCTTACTGAGACATATTTGATTACCAGACATATGGTCTATCCAGCAAATGTTCCCCATGCATCAGAGAATTTGTATTTTGCAGCTTTTAGACAATGAGTTCTATCTGTCTTTTAGGTATGATTGGCTTATACTGCTGTTCAAGGCTTCTTTGGGGAACAAATTGTATTCATTGCTCTTTTGCCTACATATGATTTGTAGCTTTCTGTTTCTTGCATGTTTCATAGTGTTTTGTCAAAAAGTGAACATTTTAAAATTTTAACATGGAAGCTCTGGAAATATCTTCCCATTCCTGGAGGTATTTTTCTTTTGCTCTCTGTTGTTACCACTGTTTGCTGGGCGACTTCCCTAGACTAATTCTATAAACTTTGTGTTCTCTATAAAGTGCTTGTTTGGGTATCTTAGTAATCAGGCTAATAATTGAACATAAACATCCTTTAATTCCTTGCATCAGTAGTCTCCCAATTTTTACAGAGGAACTCTATGTATATGTGGATTTCATGTATTATTTCAATGCTTGACAGTTTTGAAATCTGCCTCAGCCTCAATTCCAAAACCTGAAGGTCATCCAGAGGTTGCCCGAGGGTGTTTCCAGGTCTTTCCTTGGTTTTTCATATAACACTATGTATCCACAAAGCCTTTTATGGGCCCAAGAATTACAGCTTTCCAAAGCACTCTTTTCAGGGGCAGCCAAATAGGTCAGCAGATTAAAGCACTTGCAAACAGGTGCAGGGGGTGGGGTTCGTGCCTTGTTGGCCCTGTCCCTGGGGCATGCTGAGACAGCAATTGAGATTGGGCATAGTGGTACATATAATCCCAGCTCTTGGAAGGCTGTAAACAGGCAGATCACTATAAGTCCCATCTAGTAGTGAGACCCTGAACACCCTGTAGACCCTTCCCTAAAATAAAAAAAAAAAAAAAAAAAAAAAAAAAAGTGCACTCTATTTACAATACCCATGCCTGACAAAACAAAACGAAAAAAGGGGATATAAATGAAGGACCATTTTGTGTCCCATATATACAAAATAGTTAGAATAGATATACAGTTACTTTCTCTTAATTCAATGAGAAGAAAGGTTTGTACTAATAGTGTTTGGACAGGATATCATGTCTGCATCTTGTACTACGATAACCACTACAAAGACAACAATATGCAATGTATTAATTATTGAAACTGTTCTATTAATCAGTTTTGAAACTGTCTCATTGCTGTTTGTTTCTCAATAAAATTAATAATAAAAAAACAATATCACTATTAGGTTTTTGGCCAGCCTCTTCATTTCCCCAACTGCTATTATTGTCCCAAGGAGCTACACATTAAACAACTGCTTCTGACTGTTGACAAACATCCTAGGGCTGGAGTTTTTCCTACCAAGTGATCTCTAAGTTGTGTCAAATAGAGATAACTCCTCTGAAGTGATCTTTTTCAGCTACCAAGCAGGTCAAACAGTGACAATTATCTAGAGATGGAACTTTTTATGGAGCTTTAAATCAGTTCTCCTTTAGTGGCTGCTAGGCTCCTGGTCTCTCTAACAATTGACTTTATAAAGCTGCTGGTCATCACGGGCCTGGGAAAGGGAAGAGAAATAGGGCAAGTTACAATGGCACAGAGTCACTGTTCTTAAAGAAAGCTGGCCATTTCTCTTAGGTAAATGACCCAGTGATTGTTACAAATCTTTGGGTAATTTTCAAAGTTCTAAAAAATACTTGATTTCTCAGTGCTTTTTTGCTTTTATGGAAGAGAATGGTTTTGGAAGCCTTATTACACCATTTCCAAAATATTTCTCTCCGTCTTTTTGCTAAGTGATACTTAAAAGGAATTGTATCTGAAATGGATATATTTATATATAATTCTCAAGACTCAATGATTTAAAAAATCAAATTTCTATAAATGGGAAAAAATCAAGTAGATATTTCAACAAGACACATGGACAGTGAAAATATGCAAAAGTTCATGAAAAATGTTCAACATCTTTAGTTGTAAGAATAATGCAAAGTTAAGCCACAATAAAATACTATACCATGACATATATAGAATACATTCATTTGTGTATGACTTTATTTTTAAGTTAATTTTATTGTCACGCTTTGATATAATAATCACATTCATCATAAAGAATTTGTACCTCTACATGACGTATCTTGATTCTTCTGTTTCCCCATTCACCTCCCCTCCTTTTGACCCTGCTTCCGTTCCTTATTTACAAAAGCTTTATTTCCATTTTTTATTTCTATTCTTTTTTATTTTTTTATTTTGTATTTTTGGGAAAGGTCTACAGGATGTTCAGGGTGTCATTACTAGACCAGACTCGTAGTGATCCGCTTGTTAACAGCCTGGGATTATAGGCACACACACCACACCCAGTCTCAATTGCCTTCTCAGTGCACCCGGGGGGCCGGGCCAGCATGGTAGGCCCTGGTATCAAATCCCCCAGCCCTTGCACCTGCTTGCAGGAGCTTTAATCCACTGAGTCATTTGGCTGGCCATCTTTTTTTAATTTCGGAAGAAAAACTGACAATGCTAAGTACTGATGAGGATGCACAGTAACTAAAACCCTCATCCGCTGCCGGTGGTTATACAAAATAGATCAAAAGTTTGGTATGCATCAAAAGCTTGATAGTTTTCTACTAATTTAAGCATATACTTTACCATACAGCCCAGCAATCCTACTCCTAAGTGTTAATCCAAGAGAAATAAAAACATATCCATGTATGAATATTTACACACATGCATGTATCTATAAGACCTGAATGCAATTGTTTATAATTGCTTTATTCAGAATCATCAAAAACTGGGAACAGGTGGCCTTCCATCCCATAATCCAGTGCGCTCTTACTTTCCAATTTGGGCCCAGCAGAATGGCTTCCTCAAAGAAGGGTGGTGAGAAGAAGGGCCCTTCTGCCCTCAGCGAGGTGGTGACCTAAGAATACACAATCAACGTTCACAAGCGCATCCACGGAGTGGGCTTCAAGAAGCGCGCCCCTCGGGCACTTAAGGAGATCGGCAAGTTTGCCATGAAGGAGATGGAGACCCCAGACATGCTCATGGACGCCAGGCTCAACAACGCTGTCTGGTCCAAAGGGGTAAGGAATGTCCCATATCGTATCCGAGTACCGTTGTCCAGAAAATGGAATGAGGATGACGATTCACCAAACAAGCTGTATACCTTGGTAACCTACAGCCCTGTTACCACGTTCAAAATTCTCCAGACAGCAGTGAGTGTAGATGAGAACTAACTCTGAAATAAAGTTACAGAACTGCCAAAAACAAAAAAACAAAAAACTGTGTATAACCCAACTTCCATCATCTGGTGAAAAAATCAGAAAGGAACCAACCACTAATGCAAACGTACTATTGATAAATATTAAGAGCATATCAATATGGAAAGGCAGCCAGGCTCAAATGGCTTCCATTTATACTGAATTCTGGAAGGAGAAAAACTCTGTAAACAGAAATTAGATTAATAATTAGCAGGGCCTGGGAAGAGAGACATCAGCTACAGAGAATATCAGGGAACCTTTAAGGGTGAAGGAGAGATTCAAAATGCAAAGAACTATATGCCTAAAAAAGGCAAATTTTTCTGTTTACAAATTATACTTCAATGTCCCATGTACAGCTGAAAAGAATGTGCTTTCAGATGTGATTGGGTGGAACACTCTATTAAATGTCCACTAAGTCTATTTGTTCAAAGGTCTCGTTCAGTTCTGCTAGCTCTTTGTTAACTTTTTGTCTGCTTGACCTATCTTTTTGGGATAAGGAGATGGTATAGTCTACTGTTGAGATTGTATTATTGGATATTAGATTTTTCATGTCCATTAAGTTTTGCCTTATATAGTTGAGTGCTTCCATGTTTGGTGCATCTGTATTTATGACTGTTACCTCTTTCTTTTATGTTTTTCCCCTGTAGTGGCCTTCTTATTTTGTTTGATAATTTTTGAAGTTCACATTAATTTTGAAAAGGATTGCTACTCCTGCTTTTTTCTGAGGTCCTCAGGCATGGAGTATTGTTTTCCATTACTTTTACTTTCAATCTGTGAATTTCTTTATGAGTTAAGTGTGTTTCTTATATACAACATATTGTTGGATTTTGCCTCCTAATCCTCTCTGCCAGTCTATTTCTTTTAATTGGTGAACTGAGTCCATTTACCTTGATGTTTATAATTGAGATATATTCACTTATGTTTGACATGTTATTTACCTGCTGTTTTTCTCCTGTGTTTAACTGTTTGCCCTGTTTTGTGGGTACTTTCCGTTCACACTCATGGAATTGTGTTCATTTTGATCCCTCTCTAGAATATCTTTTAGTAGTCTGTGTAGGCTTGGCTTTGTCATCATGAATTTCTTTAGTTGTTCTTTTTCATGGAAGTATTTCACTTCTCCATTAAAGTTGAAAGAGAGTTTTGCAGGGTATATCAGTCTGGGTTGAAATTCTTTTCTTGCAAGACTTGAAGTACTTTACTCCATGCTCTTCATGCCTTGATGGTTTGTGAAGGGAAATCTGTGGTTATTCTGATGTGTTTTCCTTTAATGTGAGCTGTTTTGTTTTTTTTTTCTCTCATTGCTTTTAGTGTACTGTTCTTGTGCTGAATTTCTGGGATCTTGATTATTATACATCTTGGTGTGTTTTTATTGGGTTGCTGTTATTTGGAGTTCTATATGCCTCAGTTATTTGAACGTCAAATTGTTTCCCCATATTTGGGGCATTTTCTGCTGTTACTTTTTGTGTGTGTGTACAGAGCCTC
The DNA here is from genome assembly GCF_000260255.1 of Octodon degus. Lineage (NCBI taxonomy): Eukaryota > Metazoa > Chordata > Mammalia > Rodentia > Octodontidae > Octodon > Octodon degus. The sequence continues at coordinate 5,737,939 of NW_004524678.1, read as the reverse complement.
ACTGTGCAGCTCAGACTCATAGTGATCCTCCTGATTTTTGCCTCCTTAGTGCTGGGATTACAGGGGTACGCCATCATGCCCTGACTCCACCCCCAGCTCAGATTGCCTGGGGGTGGGGCCATCACTGCATGTGTATCCAATGATCAAATCCAAGCCCCTGAACTTACCTAAGCAAGCGCTTATTCCACTGGGCTATGCCATTGGCCCTTCTGCTATTACTACTGCCCATATTCTTTTTATGTCATTTGTGTTGACTCCTTCTGTCTAAATTGGTGCCTATTAGTCTTATGTTGTTCATCTTTGCATCGTCTTGCAGATATTGAATTATTTTTTCCTGTATCCTAGATGTTCTCCAGAGATCTTTCCTTACCTTTTCACTAGCTGTAACAGTATCTTCAAGGTCTGAAAATCTATCTTCACTTTCATTCAGATGGTTTTGCCAATTTATAATTGAGTTTTTAATCTCTTGAATGTCTGTTTGAATCTGCTTCATGCATTCTATTTCTTTTTTATATTGCTCATTCCAGGTTTCCATCACTTTTCTATCCTCCTCTATTTTTTCTCAGTTTCTTCTTTAGAAGCACTTAGTAATTCTTTCATTATAGTTATCATTTCTTTTTTTAGTTTGGAGATTATTTCTGATTTGATTTCCTCTATGCCTTTCTGCAGTTGTTTCTTTACTTCAGATGCTATTATTTCAGAGATTCCAGGTATGTAACTTCCAATTCCTTCTATGCTAGTGTCTCCTGCATTTGTTCTGGGTGGGCTTGGGGCTGGAGAATATACTTTGCTCCTTCTCTTTGTCATTTTGTATAGCACTGTCTTCTGACCTTTGGTGTAGAACTTTGGTTCAGTTATTACTTAGGCACCTACCAATATTATTACCCAAAAGAGTTCATGTGGTTAGGGGAGTTACAGTTTTCTATTTACAGTGCTACAATTAGCAACACCAATAATGGGTAATGAGATTTAGCAACTGACTAACTTTTATATCTAATGGGTCTGTATTTTAACCCATAAGAGCAAACATTATGACTGTATAGCTAGGCAGATATTAAACTAGGAATTTGTATTTAAATTAGTTCCCCTAAGTTCTGTCTGATCACCTTCCCTTGATGTACCTATAGTCTTCCAGACAGACTAGTTCACCCCAGTTAACTGTTAAGAGAAAGAGAGAGAGAGAGAGAGAGAGAGAGAGAGAGAGAGAGAGAGAGAGAGAGATAGGAGATTCTGTCATAGGTCTGGATCCAGCAGTGTGCCTCAGCTTACTGGGTCCAGATCTGGCAAGTTCAAACTCATCCCATCTGGGCCTGGTTTGGTTCTGGCTGCTGTGCTCGGCTTCTTCCTGCTCAAGCCCATGAAAGTGAACCCATTGTGCCCCACTGGCAAGATGTTCTGCTCCTGAATTAGCTGGCTGGGTCTCACCCCTATCCTCTATGCAGGGAGTTCTGCCTCAGGGTCCCACACTGGGCCTGTCTGCTAGAGGTTCCGGGAGCTAGTCTGCACCTGCTCATTCTGAATCCACTACAATTGACATTTGTTAATTCAGTGAATTTCCATTTGAAAAAAAAGAAATCTATTTAGTGAATCTGTAATATCACTTACAACAAATAAAATGAAAAAGACAATCTGTTGATTATAAAGTCTACATTAAATTAAAATTCACTCTGCTCTTTGAACTATGAATTCTGAGTTCTTTCAAAGATATGCCTCAGGCTTATTATTACAAAATTGTTAAAATGTATTATCTTCTTCTACTATAGGATTTTTTAAGTTACACAAAAGTTGTTTAATAAAAATATTTCTAATGTAGGATATAATCTCTTGAGAAAATTATTTTAAGATAGTATTCTAAACCATCCCCCCAAAATAGCATGATTTTAAAAGTATGTGTGGAAAGCTGGTCATAAAATAAGCAACCAAAAAACTAAAAAAACATACAAATTAGTTGAGGAATGACTCTTTGTAGTAACAACTACTTACATCTGTAACCTGAGTCTTCATGGTGCAACAGAAGTTATCTTTTTTAGCGTCTGCTGACACACTAAGTAGTGGAAACAAAACTGAAAACACATAAACATCCACATAAAAACACATACCCACCAAAACAAACACACAAAACCAAATTACAGATGCCTACTCAATTAAATTTCCTATGGGACTGAAGCATAATCAACTCTAATCAGATAATTAAGAACATAGGACATAAAACATACCAAATTTGTCTCAATTTCAGATCCGGCACCTTTGAAGTGCAGACATGATTACTGCCTCATTTACATAGTGTGACTCACGTTCTAACTGTACACAAACCCTAGAAAACAACATGGTAACCTCACTGCCACTTTAGTACTTGCAGTGCTCCAAAGGCAGCACAGATACCTAACTCAATTAGACTGAGGCCTGGAAAGAATCTTTGCCTCCAACAATTGTCAAGGTAATTCTGAGCTTTTGTTTGCCTAGGGTATTCTTTATATTTTCAAAATATGTCTGATATTTCACTGCTCCATACTTTGTCTGGCTTTCCAAAATGAAAAATATAATCTTTGTAACCACAGAGAACAGAAAAAAGAGTCCTGATCCCCCATGTTACTTTTTGCTATCTTCCACCACCATGAATGGTTGCTCTTCTGCAAGGTGTCATCCTACAAACTGTGACCTAAATAAATCTTTTCTCCTTAAAAAAAAAACAAAAAGCAAAAAACAAAGAATCCTGTGGCTGGCTGGCAAGGAGGCATCTTGAGAAGATGAGAAACACGGTGTTATGATTTAGAACTAAAATGTTCCCCCAAAGTTGGTATATTGAGAGGTGAAAATCTTACAAGGTGATTAGGTGATGGAGCATTATATTTATCGTGAGGCTAATTCATAAGTCTATATCTGAATGTGCTATTAAAGGCTGGAACCTCATGAGAAAAGGTGATTCACTGGGGGCACAACTGGAAAGGCTGCATGCCTGTGCCCAGATCCTCCTGCCTGCCTGTTTCCTGACAGCCATGAAGTCAGCAGCTCAGCTTCTGCCTTGGACTGGCTCCTGTGAGACCATGAGCCAGAACAGACTTCTCCTTTAAGTTGCGGGTGTCAGATATTTTGTCCCATCAACAGGAAAACTACTCAGTAGAATCTGAAGAGGAGTAAAATGTGAGTGAAACATACTTAGAAGCTCAGAGTATCAGCAATCATTCTAGCTTCATTGTAGTCAAGATTTTATAACATCTTGTAACTTCTTTAGTGGAGCTGGAAGTTACATAACTAATTGACTCAATAGCTCAAACTAGATATGAAGATCAGAAAACAGCCTTATGACACTAGTAGAATAGAAATTGCATGGACCAGTGCTCTCTAAACATTTGTTTCTATTTTTATTTATTCATTTATTGAATACAAGGTCTCACAACACAGCTCAGACTCACAGTGATCCCCCTGTCCCAGCCTCCCCAGTGCTGGGATTACAGGCATGCACCACCATACACAGTTTTGGGGCCAGCACAGCATACACTACTGGGGATCGGACTGGGGTCTATGTGCTTTCTAGGCAGGTGCTTAGACCACTGAGCTATCTCTCCAGCCTCCAAAATTTTTAATTACACATCCCTCTGACAAAAATTGGGAGCACTCACCTCTAGTATATACAGAACTATTCATTTATAGATGTGCTATTGTGCTTAGCTACTGGTATTTAACAAAATGTGCACCATGGATGAGATTAACTATTAACAACTGTGAGTCACCCTTTATCTTTGGAGTTTTGATGATTTCATATTGTTTTGTCATAAAAGAGTATCAGTTTTATAATTTTCTTGTAGTTCTTCTACCTTATTAGTTTATATTGAAACTAAAATCCTTTAGCCAGAATCTTGATGAACTACTTTTCAATTTTTTGAAGATGCTTATTTAAATCTAGATTATGGCTCATGATCTACTTAATCAGATATACATGTCCTGCAAAATATCACAGCATGCTGAATGTCAGAGCAAGGCCACCACTCTCAGCTTATCCTTTGTGTGATATATGCATGTGACATGTGTACCAAGGAAGATGCCAGTGTCCATTATGATACCCATGTCAATCACATTAAATATTATATCACTAGTATCAGTGTTGTATTAAACATTAGTAAAGCTTAATTATATATTCATATATCATAAAATACACTAATAGTAAGTGTTATGTAAGCAAAAGGCAGATTATAAATCCAAACAATAGAACAAAAACCTTCAAGTACAAGAGAAAGAATGGCCATTCAGTCCAAGAACTGATCATCCAGCTGTCTAATCTTTTTTTTGCCTATAATATTTAAAAATTTTATTTTAAAGAGTAAAAACAAAAAAGTTAAAACAAATAGCAAGAACCAAAGACAGAAACAGAGTAACATACAACAATACCTATGGTACATAGTTTCAAAACAAGATTAGCAAATTAACAATAGTTATTATATATGTATTTTTATCATCAAATCTATTGCTCAGATTAACAGATATAGGTTTGCCAGATTGGATAAATAATTGAACATTATCGCTTGCTTTCAATAAACCTTAATATTTTTTTTCTTGACCTTTTTACTTTATTATTTTAAAATTTATTTTAAAGACAGTATAATAATTGATGAGACATTAGAAATAGTACACATTTAGAACAACAAGATGAGAGTTATTAATTTTATGGGGTTATTTTTTGGCTTAAAACTAAAAAAAAAAAAATACAGAATTCCAGTAGAACTTAATGACTATTGTTTACTATCTGTACTTCTTATCACTGCAGCTGTCTAATCTTTACAATTTCCAAAGACAACCCATAAAATACATACTAATAGCCATAACACTGTCTTCAGTTAGACCTCAATACTGCTTAGTTACCTTCCCTACTTTCCTTTCCATTAGTTTTATCTTCTTCTCAAACAATTAATATTTACAAAATCCATTTCTGAATGAACAGAATCTTATCTTAGTGTTCCTTGGGCCCCTCTCCAAGTTCTCTTTAACAGACTCTCATTCCAAGCTCCCCATCTGCCTACCCCATCAGTCCTTGATCGTCTGCTCTAAATCAAGGACCCTGTCCAAACTAATCACCTATGACCACCTACATTTAGGTCCATCAAACTTCCAGTCCTTCAAACTTAGTCTTCAAGGCATCTCAGAGAGGATGCCTCAATTGGTTAAACAAATTCAGAAAGACACAGAAAGCCACTCAGTCTTACCTTCACATCCTTCTCCAGGGCCCTGAGGGCATCACCACCACATGCCGCTGGCCTTAGAAAGAATTGTTTCTTGTGCATCACTGTCTGCATGCATTAGGCAGTCACAGAGCTGCCAACACCTGCCGTGGACCTTAACTTGCAACAGCCAGACCAGCCCTGCAGGCACCGCCATTTCTGGTATGAGCTCTGAAACCCCTCGTTAAGATCCCCTCATTGCCACACTTCAGTCAAGCCTTCTGGAAACTTCTGAAAAACATACCCCTTCAAAAAAAAATGTGTTAAGGATAAATAAAACACAACTGGCTCCTAAGGCATTTTTTCAGGTTTATTTTATATAGCTGAAAATACCACCTTAAAGCAAATGCCCATAGACAAAAAAAAAAAAAAAAAGTTGCTCATTACTTTATTTTTGTAAGAAACAACCCCTCCCAAAAAGATTGCTTTTTAAAACCCATATAATGTGTGATATGAAGTAATTAAGCAACAACTTGATGGTCTTGCTGTTTGGAGAAGCCTCCCAGCTTTTTTGTTAAGCTCAGTGGGGTGTAGGAACAAATCCATTTCCAGCCCAGACCCAAGGAGGGAAGTGGCTCTTCTCACCCACAAAGATCTCTAATTGTCTTTCTCAGTCCCTCAGCACAGAAAATTCTACTTTTCCACAAAGAAAGCAAAGACCCCAGAGAGAATGCTGGCAACACAATGGACCTCAAGTTACTTTCATTAACACTGGAGCAGTCAGGGATTTTCATAGCCTATTTGGGAGAAGTAAAAAATCTTCCATGAAAATCAATTAATTAATAAGTGACTACTTAATGGTCAAGGAAAAGTCTGGCAGCCCAGGAAAGCTCAGGTCCCATATTGTTAAGGCCCTGAAGTCAGAGATAGACAACACACAGTAACTAGAAACAAACAAAAGGAAATGAACAACATAATAAAAACTGGTTTTAACTATATTGCTTTGGTTTGTCATTACTTTATGGGAGAAAAACTAGAAGTTTGTTTCAAAACTACTCCCTAACCTTATGCCATGTCATATACAAATGTATGCAGTAAAGTGTTGATAGGCTGTATTCACTCGATTCAAGCTCTACAAATGCTTAATCATCCAATGTAAAGAATATTTCCAGGGATCATGACTCCCTGGAGCTGTAATGGGTGAGCCCTGCCCATTATCTCTCAGGTCAGGGGGACTTTTAACAAACCCTGTTTTAGGCCAAAATTTTTTTTCTGAATATGCAATTTAAAAACATGGCACTAACTAAACTGTATATGCAAATAAAAAGTATAGAAATTTTAAGTTATTTCATAATGTTAATTAATAACATTTTAAAAAATCTTTTAACCCTGATTTAATGGGTCAGTGACGAATGACAGAAGTATGTATTATGTTCATATTCATCTTCCAGTAAGGATCTGAAAACTAATAAAATATATTCTATCTTTCAACAGTACGTTTTCTTCATCCCTAGGAAGTTGCACCAAAAGGGAAAAAAAGTTCCAGATGTTATAAATTATATATTACTCATCTTGATTTCAGTCAAACTGATAATATGTGCTTTGCTAGAATTGAAGACATCTTTTTAAACTTGGAGTCAGAGCCATTTGCTTTCAGAAGGAATAAAATCAAAAAAAGAAAACAAACCAGACAGGTTCCCCTTATTAGGAGAGTGGAATCAGCCCAAGGTTTTTGGATCCAGATGTCTGATCCCCTATTGGATGCCCTTCTTCTCTGAGACCTAACCCAGACCTCTTTTTTTTTTTTTTTTTCCAGAACTGGGGCTTGAACTCAGGCCCTCGCCCTTGCCAGGGAAGCGCTTATTTCACTGAGCCATCTCCTTGCCCCCCCCCACCTCTTTTCTGCACCACTATACTAAACTATAGCAGTGCAAGAATAGTTTCCATTCTACCTATACCAAACTGCACAGAAATCTGCAGAGAACATTCTCACTTTAATAGGATGATGCCAATCTGAACCCATCTAAAGTATTAAGTGCAGTCACAAAATTATGCTTTCTGTGAAACACATTTTCCATCTGCACAAGTTAACAAGAGATACTGAACACCATTCCAAAACATACATGAGAAATGCTTTTTTTATAACCTACTATGTTAAAGTGAGACACAAAATTATCAGAAATTATTCCTGAAGAAGGTTAACTTAGCAAGCATTCTGATACTTAGCAATTTGAAATATTTTTGTCAAATCCTTACTGTCTTCTGAAAATAACTTTAGTCTATTTATTATTCAGGCCTCTCTTGGTAGCAAGAGAAAACTCAATTCAAACCAGGTGAAGTAGACCAGCTCATGAAATCCACAGATTCATCTGATCTCTCTCTCTCTCTCTCCCTCCCTCCCTCCCCTTCCCCCTTCCCTTCATGCTGTCCCTCTCTCTTTCTCTCTCCCTCCATCCCTCCCTCTCTTCCTCCCTCCCTTCCTCTCTCTCCCTCTATCCTTCCCTCTCTCCTCCCTCTCTTCCTCTCTCTCCCCTTCATTCTCTCCCTCTATCCTTCCCTCTCTCCCTCCCTTTCTTCCTCTCTCTCTCCCCTTCACTCTCTCCCTCTATCTTTCTCTCCCTCCCTCT
>NW_004524678.1:5727480-5730059 GCF_000260255.1 Octodon degus | reverse complement strand
CTCTCTCTCTCTCTCTCTCTCTCTCTCTCTCTCTCTCTCTCTGACTCTCTCTGTCAACTTTTGATTTCTCCAAGTAATGGGTTCTGAAGAGTGATCATGATTTATATATTACGACTTCTACCATCAGAGAAATCAACTCTCCAGCTCTCAGTTTGCAAATTTTGAAGTCCCAGGAAGGCTTCAATGGTCAAGCTTAAATCATCAAGATAACACTAGCCAGGGATTTCTGAAAGCATACGATTTTGGCCTGAAAGAAGAGGAGTTCTCAAGAGGAAGAAAGGCTGATGAGAACACTAAAACTCACACGTTTCACTTTGATCTCATTTTATTGTGTGATGGAAATCAAAAGAATGTTGAGAGCAAAGTTCAGATCATTTTCTTCATCTTTATGCTATTTTTTAATTGCTTTGTTTAAAGTTTCAGAGCTCTGACTGCAAATTATTGACATTCTTTGTCCTTAGTTTTATGGATTTAATCAAATTAATGACTGAATATTTAAAAAGAGGTTATTATATTTTAACCTACTTGAAATCATTATACCTGCTTTGCTTGAGATGTTAGAAAATTACTTTTTCAAAAAGAAAAAAGAAATCAAACAAATATTCTTCCAGAAAGTTACATGTTTTTTTTTAATTAAGGCTTCGGAGGGAAAAGCAAAATTAAAATCCATACTTTAAAAAAAGTCAGTATATTTCTACTGTTATAACTGTTGTAAAAACAGAATTGGAATATTGCTGGAATATTGTTGTAAAACAAAAATGAGTCAACAGATGCTCTAAAAATCCATCAGCTGGCCCAGAAATCAACGGGCTCATCCACGTGCTCTAGCTGTTCTGTCACACTTGCTCCTCACAGTCTCTTCTGAGGCAGCCTAAATTCACATAAAAGCAAAAGCTCTACAACCGCAAACCCTTGATACACTATTGCAATAGTAACAACACTCAGAATGCATCAGTACAGAAAAGCCCTCTCCTTGTTCACTTGTTAAACATACATGTATCAATTTTCTATACTTTCATTTTTAATGATTCATTACGTTCATCTCCATATATATTTTATATAAATTGATTCTACATCACTCATGATAACTCAGTGATTGTACAGACGTCCTCCCCAAATGCATTTCATGCTACTAGATCTTCAAAGAGGATATGCACTTCAGAGCTCCAAAATGTCCACGTGCATGTGCATGTGTGCGTGTGTGTGTGTGTGTGAGAGAGAGAGAGAGAGAGAGAGAGAGAGACTCAGAATACTGTATCTCTTAAGTAGTCATTTTTGAAGTTTTCGCAAGCCAGAAATTTTTAATTTTAGTGAAGGGAATTCCTTTCTCCAAACCCATTCTTACCTGGCCATGACCTGAGTTCCACTTACCTACTGCTATGGATAGAACCTCCAACCACAATTCATTACATTCAATTCTGTTGTGAGGTAGTAGGAAGTGGAACGAGGTAGGATCTTTTAAAAGGTGGTCACCTTGATGTGTAATCTGCTCTTACAAATGAATCAGCCGATTTGTAGATGTATGATTCAATGGATTACCTGAGAGTGAGACTCTTCTAAAAGCCAGTTTGGCTCTGTATTTCAATGTGCCCTCCTCACCACATGACACCTTTAGAATCGGGCAGAGTCACCCTCAGCGAGAAGGTCCCCCCACATGCAGCCCTGCAACCATTGACATCCTAGCCTGCAGAGCTATGAGCTGAGTAAAGATGCATTCTTTATAAATTAACCAGTTTGTGGTATTCAGTTATAGCAACAGAAAATGGTCAAATAGATATAGACATAGACATAGACATAGACATAGACATAGACATAGACATAGACATAGACATAGATAGATATAGATATAGATATAGATATAGATATAGATATAGATATAGATATAGATATCTCAGCACACAAAAAGCTGCTACTGGGTTCCCCCTCTTCCCATTTATATGAGACACAAAGCCAGTCAGTCTGGACAAATGTCACTAGACCATGAAGTATTTATTCTCTTGAACCCCCAGGGACAAATGGGCTGTTTAGGGAGGAGCTGCAGGAGCCCCCTTCAGTTGGCTTTCACGTGGTTACGACCTAGATGGGCTGGAGAGTACAATAGCCCTGTAATCCTGCACAAGTCTCCTTGGGCCCTACTCAGGAGAAAAGAGCAGTATGATTCCTCAGATAAACAACCCGCCCACCCACCTGCCAGAGCAGTACTCATAATGTCAAGAGCCTTTCAGATGGGTTCTCATAAAAATACTGTGAGAGACCAGGAGGACCTAGCAAGAGGTCTCTCTTACACCATGTGACTCAGAAGCGGCACAAATTATGGTACTTTCTGATACACATATACACATAAGAGTCATAAAAAAGAGACAACTTGATTACCCCCTGGATTTTTAGTTCCTGAAGGCTGAACAGTCCTTGTAATAAAGGGAAATCAATAAGGAACAAGAAAAAGGAGGGGATGGTGAATGAAGGCAAGAGATAGGAAAAGGAATATAGTGGGACTTTCCTGCTTCAAGGTTGTATATGGTTAGATTTTTGGACTTTTGTGTAAACATAAGAAGTATATAATTCTTTATGCCTATTTT
>NW_004524678.1:5722961-5726365 GCF_000260255.1 Octodon degus | reverse complement strand
AAAAAAAAAAGGAACAAGGATTGCTTTTTCTGGACATGGTCAGAATGAAAATGCCAACATCAATGATAAGCCTAATCAGGGTCATCTGACAAACATGAAGTCAGATTAAACTGAGATACCCACAGTTTTGTTTCTCTCATGCTAAGCAAAACCAGTCTAGGCCACGGAGATAGCTCAGCAACCTAAGCACCTACCTGGCAAGCACAAGGTCCTGAATTCAATCCCCAGTACTACACACACACAAAAAAAAAAAAAAAAAAAAAAACAGTCCAGGATTGTATGTAGTGTCAAAGCTGATTTTGGCACAAGTTTGAATATAGATGCATTAGAAAAAGAAGCCAATGTGTTCCTTTTTAATTTGCGAATGATGCGCACTATCCATAGTACCCAAGGTAAACAACAACTAGAAAATTGTGATTTTCCTTGAAATCTTAAATTAAGTCAATTCACTGCACCATTTCATTAAGAAAAACCAGATGGCAACTATGCTCAAAATAGATCAGTAGCACAGATAAAGCAAATGCTAAAACAATGAAATCTCTTGAATAAACTTAAAGCACCTCAACAGAGATTTCATTTATAGAAGAAGATAAAACAAATAGCCCTGAATAATGCTCTCTAATAGTCTAAGCAATGGGGTGTAAGTGTGAGGGGCAGTGTGAGTACGTTTATTATCAGATGCAAAAACCATTCCTACACAGTTAGTTGGAGAAGCAAATCATGAGACTTGCAGGAAGAAATATTTCAAGGACAACTGCTGACTCTCGGTACTCACTCATACACCAATTACATAGTTTTTAGACTTGTAAGTACAGAGATTCTTGACAAGCAGGCACTATCACTGCACCAAGGGCAAATCTTCCCCACAGTGAGTGTTAAGGGTACTGCCAATTACAGATCTTTCTAAAGCACCTCTGTGACCCCAGAGGAATTAGCAGCTGAGCGGGGAGGTGCGAGACAGAGACTGATGACCCCCAAGCCTTCTAAATGTACTGCAGAGGAAAAGGGTGAGATGCAATGCCGACAACACCAAAAGTTTTTAAATGGAAGTTCCCCATTCTAATGGACAGGAACTTAAAAGCTTCAGTGCTGAACTTCAGTTCCAAGGGATGCTCTTTCAATAGCACTGTCCAACAGAAATAAAATGCAAGTCAATATGAAATTTAAATGTTCTAGAAGCCACATGTAAAAACGGGAAAAGGTAGTAAGTGAAATTAATTTTAATGTTACATATTATTACCCAACATATCCAACATATTATCATTTCAACATGTAGTAAACATAAAAATTTATTAGTGTGATATTTCCCATTCTTAATACTGTCTGAAATCTGGCAAGCACTTTATGCTTACAATATGGTTGTTTGACTAGTCACATGTCCAGCACCTGGAAGCTACTTTATTAGACATCATAGCTGAATAGGCACCTCAGGAACACCAATCCATTCATTCAGTTAATATATAACCACAACAAGTGCTCACTCTGTGCCAGACGCTGTACATGACACTAGGGATACTGTAGTAAGCAGTGAAGAGTTAGCACATCTCTCCTCTGAGTGTGAAATTTGTTCCTCTGGCTGAGACACAAATACTTAGGAAATAATCATCTTAATGTTTATGACAACATACAATAGGGAAGATAAAGGAAGTACTGCAGGAGAACACAGTAGGGCAGGCCTAACAGTGACGGATGGAGAGATCATGTAAAAAGGGACATCTAGGGCTGTGGAGATAGCTCGGCAGTCTCAGCGCATACCTGGCAAGGGCAAGGACCCGGGTTCAGTCCCTGGTACTGCATGCCATGTTTGCCTCAGGACCCTGGGCACACCATGCTGGCCACAGGGAGTAGTAGTGAACATCTGTAATCCCAGTACTGGGAAGGCTGAGACAGGAGGATCACTATGAGTCTGAGCTGCGTAGCAAGACCCTGTACCACATAAATAAATAATTTTTAAAGGACATCTAGGCAGAAATGAGAAGGATGGATAGAATTTGCTCACCCTTGGTGGCTGACAGAGGGGTGGAGTCAGGGAGAAAAGTCATCCAGCAGCCCCCATGAAGTGCAGCCCACTGAGGACAAAAGACTGCAAGGAACTCCATGAGCTGAAGGCATAATAAGGGAACAGTAGCAAAAACCAGAGACCAACGAGGTAGGCAAGAATTAGAGTCTATCAGGAATTTGGGCTTTTATCGTAAGAGTAAGTGGCAGCTTAAGAAGAATGTTAGCACGAGACATGAGATGATCTACTTGCGTGTGAAGATCAGTCTTGCTGCTGGATGGAAAATATGTTATAGAAGGGTGATGTAGAGTGAAATTTTGAAGACCAACTATGCAGCAGCAGTAGAAGTTCAGGGGATAAATGGTGAACCTTTCTCACCCTGGAATCCCAAAACAGGGGAATGAAGAGAGATGAAAGAAACGTCTGGAGATAGACCTAATAACTGGTGTGTTGAGTCCACACCAGTTCAGTGTGAGTAATGGAGCCAGACTTATGACTTCAGCAGGCAGGAAAACAGTGAGGCCAGATGATGACCATGAGCTCCCTTTGTGATGCACTTACTGTCAGATGCCTATCAGCATCCTAGAAAGAATTCCACATAGAGACATGCCCCTGGGGCTTAGAAGCAAGGGTGAAGTTAAATTTGAATGTCAAGGGCTATAGGCTTAAAGAGGTCATCAGAGGTACAGGAACAGATGGGAGCCCTTAGGGCCCAAAATTCAAGTGAAAAGAGTAGAGGCCATAGGGATGGGTCCTGAGAATCTTCATCATGGAAAGACTGAGCAGTGAAGAGCAATAGGGTAGTTCAGAAGGGGCCAGGGAGTCAGGAGGCAGAGAGATGAGGGATGAGACGGGGAAGCCAAGGAAAGAGTATTTTTCTAGTAATGAGTAGTAGGTGGTGAGTGTGTGGAAATCTCAAAAGTCAATGAAGACAAGAAATAAAAATTGTCTACTGGATTTGTTAATAGAAATACTTAGGCAACTCACTAAGAGCTGTTTTGATGGAGTGAGCAGGGAGCACCACAACTGGGAAGTGGAGCTAACACATACTTGTCATTGTGACAGTCTGGCTATGCCAGGAAGGCAAGAGTTAGAGGCGTGTTCTCGCCTCCCTCCTCCATTCTCCAGGACTCCACTACTGTTTGTCAGTGTCTGACCCACCGCACAATCATCAGTGACATGCATATAGGTATAACCAGCCATAAACGGCCTTCCTATAGCCAAAGCCAGGCAAACAAAGTATCCGCAGCATGAATGGAGAGAATTGTTTGTCATCAAAAGATGCTTCTTTTTTGAGAAACTCCCAATAGAAAGCAGAATTGCCACTGAGGTCAGGAGATTTTCCTACTACGGCCTCCTGTTACTAAGGAATTTCCACTCTACTCAACCACACGCCTGTGGTGAT
>NW_004524678.1:5711701-5722166 GCF_000260255.1 Octodon degus | reverse complement strand
GAATTAGAACTGAGGAATTTAAAATATTAATTTATTTTAAAATACTAAGTTCCAGGGGCAAGGCCAACACAGCACGCTGGGAACTGAATCCTGGTCCCTGTGTCTGCCTAAGCAGGCACTTCAATCTGCTGACAGCCCGATGGCATATTCTTTCTTTTCTTTTTTTTTATTTCGCATCCACCCTTTCGTTTTTTTTTTTTTCCAAGTCCACTATTTTCTTATGTTTAGAATAACTAGGGAAAAAAATATTCAAGAAGAGGCCAGCAAGTTGCAAAAATGAAGAAATACAGATAGAATAAAGCTGAATCTTTGGGCTTTCAAAACCAAACCCAAAATGTCAACTCTTTTCCAAGGTTCTTAACAGATTGTGATTGGAAGACATACCACTTACAATTGTCCCTCAGACAAAGGACTTCTATCTAAAACATATAAAGAATTTATTAAAAATCAAGCTCTCAAAATTCAAAGATCTAATCCCAAGATAGGCATCTGAGATGAATATATACTTCTCAGGTGAAGAAATATAAATGGCAAAAAAAAAATAGGAAAACATGTTCAGCATCATTGGTCATTTAAAAAAAATAAAAACTACATACATTTTTAATTATTTTTACCTTTTTTATGTATTTAGTAGAGGGTCTACAGGATCTCACTACACACATAGACTCATAGTGATCCTTCCTGTTTTTCAGCCTCCCAAGTGTTGGGATTACTGGCGTGTGCCACCACGCCCAGTCTCATTCACTGTCTTGGTGCACCCCAGGGGCAGGCTAGCATAGCAGGCTGAGGATCGAATCCCTGGTCCCTGCAGCTGCCTAAGCAGGTGCTTTAATCTGCTGAGCTATCTAGCCAGCCTTTTTTTTTTTTTAACTATTTTTTTATTCCCTTTAAAAAATAAAAATAATATTCAAAGTTGTCATGGTGGGGGAAAAGGTAGCTGGCTTTTATTTTTATCTTTTCATTTATTTATCTGGTACATGGTCTCACTACACAGCTCAGACCCATAGTGATCTTTCCATCTCAGCCTCCCCAGTGCTAGGATTACAGGTGTGTGCCACCATGCCGTTTCCAGCCAGCATGATTGTGGGGTCAGCACTGCATGCGGTACCGGGAATCCAGTACCGAGTCCTTGCACTTGCCAGGAAGAAGCTTAGACCACTGAGCTAAATCCCCAGCCCAAACAGCTGGCTCTCAAATCTACCCTAATTTAAATCCTGGTGTGCTCACTGCTGCTTGTCCTTGGGCAAGTCACTGCCACAGGCCAAACTTCAGGATTTTTTAGTCCAAAAACAAAAGTATCTAGTAATATCTCCTGTATAGTTTTGTAGTAGAAAATAAGTGAGATAAATGCTTAAGATAAAAAGTTCTCATTGGACTGTTTGGCATTTAATAATTGCTCACTTTTTCCCACAAAAATCTCTGATCCTTCTTGTGGTCAAAAATGCCCTTTAAATGTGTGTTAAATGCTTGAATAAGAGATATGCATTAGCACCAAATGTATCAGCAGAAAAAAATGTAGGTGATAATAAGCAGCAGAGACAGAGAGAGCTTTTGCAGTTGAGAAGAGGTTCAAGAGATGGAGACAGGAGGGAGTGTAAAAAGAATTAAGATGTGATATGTCTATGACCAATTCCCCATGATTAATGCAATTATTATGCACTGCAAACGTGTACTAATACAAATTACATTTAAGGCCAGCAAGATAGCTCAGCAGACTAAATGCCTGTTTTGGCAAGCTCAGAGCTTAGGGTTCAATCCCTGGTCTACCACATGCCACACCAGCCCCGCCCCCAGGGCACGCTGAGCCTGCAACCAAGTCTGGGCATGGTGGTGCATGCATGTAATCCCAGTGCTGGGGAGGCTGAAAACAGGAAGATCACTAAGAGTCCAATCTGTGTAGTGAGACCCTGTACCAAATGCATAAGTGAAAAAAAAATTACATTTAAAAAAAACATGTAAAAAGTAAAAGAAATATAGGGACCAGGTGAGTTGAAGAAGTTGGAAGAATCCTGAAATCACCTTAGTGATTGCTATCTGACAGATTAGTGGATAAAACACTAATATCCATGACAATATTGTTGCAGTTTTTCAGAAGAGAATGCAATACAGGACCCTCCCCACACAAGAAGATTCTGTCCTTTTCAACACAGAAAGAACAAAGGGACTTTCTCTCCTTTTTTACACTCAATTTCAGAGCTATAGGTTAAATGACTAGTGGGGTGGGTATACGAAACATTTTTCAGAATTTCATTTGGTTTGATGATTTAGAGATTAGTAGGCCTACGTTCTAGGATATCCATTATCCTAGATTTAGAACTGCGGATCATGTCTCTAAAGCTCAGGGTCAGCAGAAATGCTCTGAAATAAGGCTCTGAGACATGCCTGGGGTCACTGCCCGAGGCAGTATTCATCTTCATTTCTCACTCAACGCACACAACAGGGACAGTCCTGTTACGATCATTACTTTTGTCTGGGTGGACTTCCTTCCATCCCCACCTGCTCAACTCCGCTGTCCTTCACAGCCTGTTTCAGATGGCCCAGGTCCACACAGCTGGAAATGTTCTTTCCCCTCTGAACATCTGAATGGCACCTAAGCAAGCCCCACTCCCTGAGAATGTGTACCTCCTAAATGTAATTACATGTAAGCGTCTTTGTGGCAAAGATCACACTTCAATATTGTAATAATTTTTTACAAATAAATAATAATTGTTTTACAAATAAGTGTTCAATAAATCATAATCTATTTTTTAAAGTCTAAGACGTTCCACATAACTGATCACATATTTCCATAGCATTTGAGTACTGTGTGAATGGATGAGCAAAACCAAGGTCTCTTTAATCAGTTTCCAACTCCCATGCACTACTTGCCACATTATAGCTTCCCTTCCAGTCATCTTTCTTATTCAGTTTGACTTTCATTCTAAACCCACATGGGCCCCTCGGAGAAGTCACTCCTCTTTCGAAACTGCACTCCATAACCAGGATTCACAATAGGGGTGGAAATTTGTTTTTCAGCCTATAGGCTGGTCCTTTGAGTTTTGAATTTTCTATTACAACAACCTCACAAACATTTTCATCAAGAGAAAATACCCAGCCTCCTACATAATGGATATGGAAGTCACAAAGCACACGGCCTGCCGCCTTCCATCTCATCAGAGTTTTTATTCAGATGGCGGGCACTTCGGGTGACCCTCTATAAAGCAGAGGCCATGGAAAAGCCACCTGCTGACAGGGGGAGCGTTTTTATAGAGCCATGACTGACACAATGTGTAATCATTTCTCAGTTTGAATCCATGTCATGCTCACCCCAGACAAGATTTTTCTTCCTGTTCAAGACACACTCTCCTCCATTCCTTTTAGAAAGTTACTAAAGCTAAACACTGTCTTCCTGCCTCTGTTTTTATCTTAGTTTTGGTTTTGATGATTTGTAAGAACAGAGAAGACTCAGCATCCCTCTGAAAGAATTAATTAATTGGATCCTTTGGGGGATTTTTCTGACAGCCTAACCTCTGTCACATCAGAAGCAGGGCCTCGGCTGCCTTATGCAACGACATATAATCGACAGAGGGAGGCAGCTTAGACTCTTGCTAAAGAGCTGTTCTACAGAGGGAAATAACAGGTACTAGACGGGTCCTCGGGGAAAGGTGCCCGCTTTGGAGAGGTCAAAGTTCAGGAACAGGTGGTTGATTTTCAACTAAATCCTACACTTTTGGAAATCTGTGTTTCAAATTTTTAAAAATGAATAGGCAGCAAACTGGAAAGACTAGACCATAAAAAGACATGAAATACATCCTACACAGTATAAGTAGTTTCCAGCTCTAAATTTTAATCATGTGGAATCTGAGAGAATGGTGTTTACACCAAAGCATCATCTGCACAGCTGGCTGCGTTAGTGATGGTCCCATGTCCCAAGGCCAAAGCAGTAGAATCACGCTGGGTAGATAATGGGCCACTGGAGGGACAACCGTGCCTCTCCTCTTCTGTCATTCTTCATGAAAGGACCCTCAGAGAGTACAATTGTAGGGTTACAAAGCACCACCACCTGCTTCCAACATCTAGCTGCCCCTTTATTCTCCAAAAAATTGAAAGAGGGAAGAGTTGGGTAGGATTTTATGCCCCATGCCTCCAGAAGAATTCAGAGAGCCTGGCCAGGAAGCAATGTTGCTACCGAGCTAAAAAAAAAAAAAGTGGGGGGTTGACAATTCTAATTTAATTTAAAAGTGTAAGCCAGTAGGGATCTGAATACTTCTGAGCTTACGCATAGGAGCAAATACCTTTTATTCTTAGATTTATACAACCCCATACCACCCAGATCAAAGGTGAGTGAAAGTCCTTTACACATAATGACTCTCTGGTAGCCTACAGGCAATGAATTTGTTACCTCCATCCATCTCCTGTTAGGAAGGGACTGTCCCTTTACAAGCACAGCACAGAGCGGCTAAACTTTATATAAAGCTTCTATGAAAAGGAGCTGGGTAGAATTTCCCAGAGCATCCAGGAAAAACAGATTCTAACTTTATTGACAGTGTCTGGGTTTGAAAATTTTTAACTTCTTCATTTTTGTAGCTGTAAAACAGAAATGCCCTTAGCAACAACCCATCTTCAACTTGTCTTTATCAAGACTAATTACATCAATAAGCATTAGAAGAAAAAAAAATTATGAAATAGAATACTAACTGTGGCCATGGCCTTACCTGGTAGGGAATGACTTAGTGAGAAAAAGAATTCAGAAGTTTGCTCCTGGGGTTAGGTTGTATGTGGAACAGATCAAGATGCTTCCCAAGAGGAGCACATGGAAAGCTGAAGAACTATGTCTATTTACCTGTCTCCTGAAGTAGAGGCCACCTTTTGACTGCTTCCTTTGTGAGTTCTCCAGTGAAGAATGGCACAAGTAAAAGCATGTTTTAACATAGTCCAGTTATCATTCTCACAAATTTCCAAGCCAAACCAAACTTTAAACATGACGCCTACCTCAATGGCAGGGCAGCCTGTACACTGCCGAAGGCATGAGAACAACTTTGTCCTCCACACTGCCTGGCAAGAGCGTTTCTCCTTCTTGGCTCCACATTACAACCGGGAGAACTTCTAAAACCCTACACTGAGCATCAGGACTAAGTCCTGATGAAGTCAGAACGTTGGATTGTGTCACTGTTTTTCAAGTGATTCCACAGTGTATCCAAAATCGAAAATCACTACTGGAGAGTATCTTCCCATCCTGTAATATGAGCTCAGTACTGGATGACCAGCTCACACCCAGTTTGTCCAGGGCTTTCTCAGTTTTGGGATGAGTCCCACATCCCAGAAATCCCTTCAGTCCAAACAAATGAGGACAACTGGCCAGCATAGTGCTGAGCTATACTTTTTTTCAATATCTAAGTCTCAACTCTATCAACAGGGAAGCTCTTATTGATCTTCTTATACTTTCCATTGACAAACTATTTCCAGTCAAAATATATTTTTCCCACCTACCATAAATTTTATTTCTTGGGGCTGGAGAGATGGCTCAGTGGTCTAAAGCACCTACTTAGAACAAGCTTAGCAAAGCACAGGGACCGCGGTTCAATCCCCCAGCACCACATGCCAGCCAGCCCCGCCCCCTGGTAGGCTGAGCTGGCCACACACACACACACACACACACACACACACACACACACACAAATAAATAAAATTTTTAAAAAATAAATAAATAAATAAATTTTATTTCTTTATTTTGCATCTCATTCCTCATTGAAGAGATTCTGCAATCAAATGCCTAAGACCTGGGGAAATTGATTGATTAATAAAAGAATCCTGAACAAAACTTGAAAATGATTTCAATGCACATTTATTAAAAGCCAACTATTTGCTAAGGATCAAGTAGGACTAAGAAGACCAGCTTACATTCCACTAGTGCACAGCTTGCCAGCAGTATACTGGCCTGGGAGGGTAAAGAAAAAAAAACAGGAAAACAAGAAGAAAATGAAGGGGTGCATTAAAAAGTAGGCCAGAAAAATACATTTACAGATTTCATGCTATAACCTCTAACCTTTATTGGAAAATATGTTAATGGTAAGATGACAAAGAAGTCTGTACTCCACACACAATTTTAAAAGCCTATTTCTACATGTATCACTTCAAAAAAATGTTTCATTTCAAAACTTTAAAAATGAGGGCAGATATGCAAATTCAGAGCCACTTAAAGCTCTGGGAAAATACAAGGTCAATGAAAATTATAAATCCAGGACTACATCTCAGCTAAAGAAGACTATTTCTCTGGTAATTGGCCTCCATTTTGGAATTTGTGCTTATTATACAAACACAACCCTTTCTTGTATAACTCAACAAAAACAAAAAATAGGAATAGCACACCCAGTAGGCTGACTGTGAGATTTATGCACATTATACAAGACATGAGAACAAATAGTGAAGAGCACAGGTAATCTAAGAAATGTAAAAGAAAAGAAAATATAATCCTTTTTTTAATAAAGTCAAAGATGGGACTGAAAGTTTCAGCATTCATTCTAGAACATTTCCAACCAACAGTCAGACCTTGACACAGTCAGTTTGGAGTAGGTTTCCATTTGTAGTTTTTAGAGCTCTATAAAAAAAAATAGCCATACATAGGTTCATTTCACAGTTTTTAAACATAATCAAAAAGTTGCCTAGAACAGCATTCTTTCCCTCATTTTCATTTCATTCCAGGAAAAAAAAAAAGTATAGCAAATCACCATATCAACCTTCAAAGTATTTTTTTTAAAAAAATGTTTTATTTATTTGGTACAGAGTCTCACTACACAGTTCAGACTCATAGTAATCCTCATGTCTCAGCCTCCCCAGCCAGGGATTACAGGTGTGTGTCACCACATCTGGTTTCAGTAGTCAGGGGAAGAGGCCCAGCACTGCAGGCAGTACCAGCAGTGGAATTCCAGTCCTTGTGCTTGCCAGGCAGGAATTTAGACCAAAAAGCTGTCTCTCCAGCCCCCAAAACATTTTGAAATACTTTCAAATTCTATTCTTTTTTTTTTTTTTCTTTTTGAGAAAACAAAGACTTACCACTTCCTATTGCAACTTTAGATGAGCAATCACAAAAGTTACAGTTTTTTCATGATTAGGTCATTCTAAAACAAGCTGTCTAAATAGTAAGCATGGGCCAGCAAGATAGCTCAGTGGACTAAGTACCTGCTTAGGCAAGAGCAGCGCGCTGAGCTGCCACCAAGACAGAGAGTGGTGGCGCATGCTTGCAATCCCAGTGCTGAGGAAGCTGAAAATAGGAGGATCCCTATGAGTCCAAGCTGCATAGCAAGACCCCGTACCAAATAATAAATAAATAAATAAATAAATAAATAAATAAATAAGAAGCCTTTCTGGGTGAAGTTTCCAGGTGTGTGCTTAACTGTTGAACTGTGTGAACCAGTTATATTAATCAAGTTGGTAACCTGAAATCAGCCATGAAAATTGATATGAACTATTAAAAAGTAGGGTTTTGTTAAATGGATGAATAATAAATATATATACTCATGAAATACAATGTTATTCTTTGATACCTGTATACCTTGCAGACTGATTAAGCTCATTAATATAATCATCACCTCATATACTTATTATTAGTTCCATAGAGCTCAAGAACTCCTGCCTTGCTCTTATCTACCAGAAATTAGACACACTCTGAACAATCTCTCTGCATTCCTCTCCACCAACCTCCAACCTGTGACAACCACCACTCTCCTCCACACAAATGGGTTTGACATTTTAGAGTTTACAATTAAGTAACATCATGGCTTGTTTATCTTTCTGTGTCTTTCACTTTTCAAAACATCCTTTGCATTTTCCCAAGTCATCACAAATGACAGGATCTTGCTTAACATCCGGCCTTTTTTAAGGCCAATTATTATCCTGTTGTTCATGTGTGCAACCTTTTCATGAGCCATTCACATTTTGGTGGACTTTTTTTTTAAGTGTATTTAGGGCTGTGCCCATGACACCTGTCACTCCAAACCCAGGTGCAGCGTGACTGAGACACTCTTCCGCACCATTGGGAACCCAATTCTGCAGCACCCCGCATGCCCACCCAGTAAGAACTTCGGTCACATTCTCAGGATCCCCAGATCCAGTCCTAGCACAGGCCTGGTGAGTGTGCTGGAGAGCTGCCTCTCCCCCCTACTCCACCTTGTCCCCTCCAGACTCAGCTCAGGCCTGGTATACAAGTCTGGGGTGAAACCCTGCAACTGCAACCCTGCAGAGAGAGTAGGGGACAGAACCAAACAGCTGGTCCAGGAGCAGAACATCTTGCTAGAGGGGCACAACAGGATCACCCCCAAGGGCAACAGCAGGAAGGAGCTGAGCACAGCAGCCAGACCCATGCCAGGCACAGCTGGATAAATCCAAACTTTGTAGATCTGCACCCGAACTTCAGTACGTGCTAAGGATGTAACTGCACCAAAGCTCTACAACAAAGGTAAGAAGACAGTGCTTCACAAAATGACAATGAAAAGGAGCAAAATCCAATCTCAGACACCAAGCCCACCCATAACAAGTGCAGAGGACACTAACACAGAACAAATTAGGAATCATGCAGCTGAAATCAATGAATCAATGCCTTCTGAAATAAAGAAACAGCTGCAGAAATGTATACAGGAACTCAGATTGGAAATGAAAAAGAATTCTCTGAATTAATAACATCTGCAGTAAACAATCAAATGCAGAAAATATGGAGGAAACCCAATGCCAACCCAGAACAAGTGCAGAGAACACTAGCTCAGCTCAAATATATGAATGAATAGCATCGATAGTAAATAACCAATAGCAGAAACTTATAGAGTAACTCAGAGCGGAATTCTTTTCTGAAATTAAAAAAAAAAAATTCTCTGAACTCATAGCATCGGAAGTAAAGAATCATCTACAGAAACATAGGGAGGAAACCCAATCTGAAATAAACACTGCAGTAAAAGAATTAATAACTGCTTCTAAAGAAGACATTGATAAAAAAAAATAGAGGAGATTAGAAAAATTATGGATTCCATGAATGAGCAATACAGGAAAGAAATAGATCGCATGAAGCAGTGTCAAAGAGATGTAGAGGAAATTAAAATCTCAATCACAAGCTTGCAAAAACTGTTTAAGTGAAAGTGAACACAGAGTTTCAGATCTTGACGACACTGGTGCAGCTAGTGAAAAGGTAAGAAAGGACCTCTTAAAAACAACTAGGATGCAGGAAAAAATAATCCAACACCTGCAAGATGATGAAAAGATGAACAATATGAGACTAATAGTCGTCAATGAGAAAGAAGGAGTCAATACAAATGACATTAAAAAAATATGGGCAGAAGTGATAGGAGA
This sequence comes from Octodon degus, assembly GCF_000260255.1. Lineage (NCBI taxonomy): Eukaryota > Metazoa > Chordata > Mammalia > Rodentia > Octodontidae > Octodon > Octodon degus. The sequence goes on along the minus strand of NW_004524678.1, from coordinate 5,712,851 downwards.
AAACTTCCCAAATATGTGGAAACAATCTGACATTCAGGTAACCAAAGCATACAGAACAGTAAGGAACCTCAAGCCATTTAAAAACACACTGAGACATATAACAGTCAAGATTCCAGAAACTCAGCACAAGAATAATATACTGAAAGCTGCTAGAGAAAAGAAGCAAATCATATTCAAAGGAAAACCCATCAGAATTACGGCCGACTTCTCTTCACAAACCATGCAGGCAAGAAGAGCATGGTGTAGAGTACTTCAAGTCCTCTATGAAAACAAATTCCAGCCCAAACTACTATACCCTGCAAAACTTTCTTTCAAGTTTGATGGAGAAGTGAAATACTTCCATGACAAAGAACAAGTAAAGAATTTCATGATGACAAAGCTAACCCTACACAGACTCCTGAAAGATGTTCTAAGGAGGAACCAAAATGATCAGAACTCCACAAATGAGATCAGAAGCAAACAACTAAATAGGGCAAGCAATTAAACACAGGAGAAAAAGGAGCAAACGGCAACAGGAAAATAACATGTCAATCATAAGTCAATACATCTCAATTCTGACCATCAATGTAAATGGACTCAATTCACCAATTAAAGAAATAGACTGGCACAGTGGGTTAGGAAACAAAATCCAACAATATGCTATATACGAGAAACACATTTAACTCATAAACACATTCATAGGTGGAACGTCAAAGGATGGAATACAATATTACATGACCCAACAAATCAGAAAAAAGCTGGGGTAGCAATCCTATTTTCAGACAGTCTCAACTTCAAACCAACAATGATCAAGCAAAATAAAGAAGGCCACTATATAATGGTTAGGGGAAAAAATGCAAGAGGAAGAGGTAACACTCAAAACTATGTATGCACCAAACAAGGCAGCACCCAACAATATAAAATAAATCTTAATGGACATGAAAAATCTAATATCCAATACCACAATCTTAACAGGAGACCTTAACACACCCTTATGCCAAAAAGATAGGTCAACCAGACAAAAAATTAGCCAAGAAGTAACAGAACTGAACCAGAGCTTGAAACAAATGGACTTGGAGGACATATACAGAGTGTTCCATCCAAACACAGCTGCATACACATTTTTCTCAGCTGCACATGGGTCATTTTCTAAAATAGACCACATACTGGT
>NW_004524678.1:5696294-5705873 GCF_000260255.1 Octodon degus | reverse complement strand
TGACAAGCCATACAGTTATATGTAGAAGATGGGCAAGGCAATGATCCTAAGAATCTACAGAAGATTTTTGAATCTAGCAGTTAATTGGAAAGATTCTCACCCTGACTAACTATATATACTGACACATGTGAACTAAGCAACTGTACTGATGATGGCAATTTGTAATAGTAGCTCATGCTTGAAATGCCTGTCATTCTGGTCTTCTGCATACGGGCTTCTTGTCATAACATGCCAGTTGCTTTGTGCTGTCTCTCGGGTAGATGATTGTTCAAAAAGAAGAGGCTAGTGAATTAAGGCAGGAGACAGGAAAAGGAATGTTGTGGGACTGTTCTGCTTCAAGGTTGCATATGGTTAGATTTTTTAACTTACGTGTAAACATAAGAATTATAAAATTCTTTATGCCTATTTTTAAAATATATTCTAATTTTTAAATGTTTTTTCATCATATTCTGTAGGTATTTAAAGTTCAATATATCAATACCTGATGAAAAATACCTGTTCCATGTTTTGCCTCAGATATTTGATATTCAGACAGATAGTGACGTTAAGCTCAACAGCCTAGGTTGTATGGTACTAACAATAAGCTTGTCTTCTGGAGGGTTAACAACCTAAGTTTGCAGACCAAAAATTAGAGAAAAAGGAGGGTCGCAAGGAAAGCCAACATTTTGGCCCTAGTCTTCCAAGGTCAATTAAGACTCAGGACATATGAGAACTTGTATTGTAACAACATATAACTCAATTGTGTCCCAAATTTTCTGATCAAGGAGATTATGTGGCCAAAGAGGAAAGTGATCGATGATATAGGGTGTGCCAAAGGAGAGTCACATGGAAAGAAAACATTCTCTCAGGCTTTCACAGGGAGCAAATTGGCCGAGCAATGGCCAGGACTCACCCACATGGCTGATATTGACAAAGGACCTACAATCTGAGATACAAGGTCTCAGGATAAATCTGACTTTATCAGATCCAAAAGCTACAATTCTTGTTACATAGGTTGACTTATCTTGGTCTTAACCATCCAGCAGAAAAGTATAAAAATGAACTATAAGAAGGAAAGCCATGTTGTTACGTTGAGGTATAGGGGACTTAGGTCAACAACTTCTAACATTCCCAGTCAAGCGGAAGACTCAATTCTATTATGAACTACTGGACTATTTTGGAATATTTTGCTGACTTCACACACCTATAATATTTAAATGACAGAAATAAACAAAAAAAGGAAATACAGATGAATGACCATTTTGTATCTGTTTATTCAAAATAGGATAGATATATAGCTACATTCTCTTAATTCAAGGAACAGAGGGATTTGTTCTAATAGTGTTTGTAAATAGGATATCTGCATCTTGTACAACAAATGATCACTAGGAAGACAGTATGCAATGTGTTAATTATTGGAACTGTCTTACCAGTTTGATCTGAAACTGTCTCTTTTCTATTTATTTCTCAACAAAATTACGGGGGAAAAAGGTGTATTTAGGACAGGGTCTACCAGGTCTCACTATGTAGATCAGATTCATAGTGATTGCCTTGTTTTCAGCCTCTCTAGCACTGGGATTACAGGCACACAACACCACACCCAGTCTCAGTGGCTGTCTCAGCACAGCCTTGGGGTGGGGCTGGCACAGCAGGCTGGGGATCAAACCTCAACCACTGCGCTCTGCCTAAGCAGGTGCTTTAGTCCACTGAGCTATCTGGCTGGCCCTTTTTATGGACTCTTAAACTACTTTCCCATCTTGGTTATTGTAAATAATTTTGTGATATAGTTGGTGTATTAGTTACTCTTCTCTTGCTGCTGGGACAAATACCCAGCACTCAACATGAGGGAAGGAAAGGTTTATTTAGCTCACAGTTACTGCAAGTTTCAAGACACTGGAGGAGAGGCTGAGGCTCTGCCATGTCCAGGATGACCCTCTCTACCCCTCTGAGATAGCACAGGCTAGCCAGTTTAACAGCTCAGACCTCTCTGTCCCCACCCCTTGAGCCCTGTCCTGGCCCTCGGGCCCCATCCCTCAAGCCATACGCTGCCCCTCAAGCAGTGACTGCCTCATGATTTACATGAGGCTTTGAGGGGACAACTAGATGCAAACCATAACAGTTGGGAATACAGCTATCTCTTCAACACACCGATTTCAGTTCCTCTGCACATATACCCATAAATTGGATTAATGTATCAGAGGCTAATTTGGTATTTATAGTTTTTGAGAAATCTTTGTACTGTTTTCCATGATGGCTATTCTAATCTGTATTTCCACCAACAGTGTACAAGCATTCTCTCCCTCCTCACCAGCACTTATTGTCTTCCATCTTTTTGATGGCAGCATTATAGCTGGTTGAAATGATAACTCACTATGGCTTTGCTTTGTGTTTCCTTGATGCTTAGTGATGCTGAGAATTTTACGTACCTATTGGTGATGTGTGTGTGTGTGTGTGTGTGTGTGTGTGTATGCACGCGCGTATGTATGTATGTCTGTTCAGACCTTGCCCTTGTTAATCAGTTATTTCTTTTTTTGCTGTCAAACTATCAAATGGTTTGAGTTCCTTATGTATGGAGTCTGCCAAAAAAAGAAAAATACACACACTTCAGGAAAATGAAAAACTGGTGGACTCTCTACTATAGCTGTTAATCCCCTACAGGCTTCATGATTTTCAGATAATTTTTTATCCAATCTGTGGGCTGTCTCTCTACTCTTAATTCTTTCCTTTGCTGTACAGAAGCTGGTCATTAAGCAGTTACCAGCACACCACCTGTTCCGGTTCACTACACATCTTCAATCTGTTAAACGAATAAGATATGGTTTAAAAAAAAAAAAACTAAAGTGGAATCTGGAGCAGAAAAATAGGTGTCTCAACAATAATCGTCAGTGAAAAGAACACAGAAAATGCAAACTTTTTCCTGTGACAGTGATAGCAACAGGAAGGAAAAACATTGCTCTGAATCTCATCTCAAAATAGCACATACAGAAAAGCTACCTGGGGAAAGATGCTGCCCTGGAAGCACCTAGAGAATCATGGTGAGAGGGCCATAGACCCCTCCCTGGTAAGTGCACCACCCACCCCACAGCACAGACAGGTGGGTAAGACTTGAAAACATACATGCATTCCCTAAGAAGGACTCCTTTCACTTATTCAGCTTCATAGGCCAGAAATCTTTTCCTCTCTATATCCCCATTATATTATCCTTAATGAATACAAAATTTCAAAATTTGAAATTTCCAAAGTTCATCTTCTGTGTCCTACTGAAGTCATGCTGATAAGGGAGGGAAAGGCAATTTATTTCCTATTCTGAAGGTGATGTTCAAGGTAAGGCATATTCTATTCTTGTTCACGTTTTATAAGCATAAACACAGGATTACTGTGAGTCCTCACTGGTAGGTTCCTGTTTATGTTTTTATCCAAACACGGTGAAACACGGCTTTCTGTTCCTATTGCAAGAAGGTGCTTCGTGTGTGCAGCACCTCCCTCCTAATCTTTTGCATCCCTTTCTGTGATAGTCTGAAGGTACAGAGGGTCACACTTTCACTGATTTAGCTGTGCTCTCATTGGCTTGGAGATGGGGAGAAATGTGTCCTGTCACTTACCAGGCAGAAGGGTAGAAAATCCACTTTTTCAAAGTCAGTCACACTCCCTTCAAGTGAATAATTCCCTTTCTCGTGCCTACAGCCTGACACCCTGCACTGACTGCTCACACATGAACACCTTTCATGCCCCAGTTGGGCTCTGACACCATGTCAGGCTGCAGTCCTCTGCCTGCACGGATGCGTCCCTAAGCCTTCCAAGACTCCGTGAGCTCACACAACCCAGCCCGCTGAGGACTCACCCATCGCACCCACTCAAGCTCAGAAACCTGTCTTGAAAAAAAAAAAAAAGAAAGAAACCTGTCTTGAGTTTCTTTAAACACCTGTGGAATAGTTTTTCTCTCTTTTTCACTCTTACAGAATATTCTATAAATGTTTCTGTGTTCCATAGAAAGAGAAGAGGAGAATAGGGGAAAGATGCAAGAAAAGAAAGAAGGAAGGCAGGCAGGGAGAAAGAGACCGTCCAGGGACACTTTCTCATCACAGATCTCTCCATGCTCATAAAGCTACACCTTTTTCTTCTGCTGCCCTTCCACACCCCGTCAACTTTCAACATTACTGCGCTGTGGCAACACCCATCAACACTGCAGCCACACATCATTTGCAATCACTCTGCATCCCAACAGTTTACTCTTTCCCAAGGTACTTCTCAGGAAAGGGGAAAAACTCAAGGTTAAGAAAAACAGCCCTGAGAATTTTTAAACTGCAAGGTGCATTCTCACCATTTAGCTAGCAAATAAAAAAATGCTTTCCTTTCCCAAAGACCATTTTTAAAACTTTTTTAAAATGAAAAAAAAAATCTTACAATTCAATGCCACTAGAAATATTTTACTAATTCAAAAGGAGCAGTACACTGGTCCTCAGCCACTTTCCTTGCAGAGGTGACACTGATAACTAGACACTAAAAATCAAAAGCAATAGACAAATTTACCTTTTCCCTAGGCAAAGACACGCCAAATCTGGACAAAGCAAAAGGAGAGGCAGCCCAGAGACTAGCTGAAAAACAGAATTTATAACCTTGGCATTAGTGGGGCTGCCCTGATTGTGCCCAGCTACTAGCAGTCATAGGCTACAGGGTACTTTTAAGTGGGTAATAGATGCTCATTTGCATCTGAAGGTGGGCAATGAACAGCAAAGGAGGTTTAATTAACTTTACTTTCAATTACTACTGTGCTGTAATCAATTATCTCTGGCCTCAAAACCATTTTTTTTTTTTTTTTGGCTGATCTTTTGTAGATAGGTTCTTACAAACAATGGAACAGCAAGGCTCTTTAACCCTTTGTGACTCGTGAGGATTTTCAAGTCAACCAACTGAAAATGCCACATTTAATGAATCAGTTGTCTCTCTCATGTCAAGATAGTCTTCCATTTGTGGGGTGCACAAACCCCTAGTGGTGTACAAGATGGTCTTTTGGGGTGTCAGGAAAATATTGGGACACTATATGGTTTTACACTTTATAAAAAAGAAAGCAATCAAGCTCTGCTATTATCTGATACAAGAATCATCTCTGGCACCTTGACTCAGGGCATTTGTCTGATGTCAGCAGGTGGGCAGATGTCCTGGATGTAGATGTGTTCTACAAGGAAGTAGGGGAAGCTGACAGCCTTGCTGGCCTGTTGTTTGGTTTCCAGCATTTTCCTCTACACTCCATGATCAACTCATGATCATATTATCTCCTTTTCATCAAACTAATCCTCACCAAATGGTCTGGTGGCTGAAAATATTTCTTTAAGGAAACCAACATGCTAATAATGCAAATGTAAGTAAAGAAAAAAAAAATAAGAAGAGGACAATGGCAAAGCTGACACTTCTATTTTCAGTACAAGCTACGTCAGCTACACACTTAATCATTCCCTTCAAGGTTCATTAGATGCCTTAACAATAAGCAAGAAACAACTTCTTTTCAAAAGAAATTCATAATATGGAAATAGTTTGGGAAAATGAATGTTTGGAAGTGTTTCTCTCATTATATGATTGTGTTGAAGAAAACACTGTAAGTATATCACTACAAACATGCCTATCTGAACACTATTTATAAATCCTCCAAATGGAGAATTTCAGTAAGTTTTGAATGTCTTTGTTAAAAACATTAAAATGTATTATCTTCAAATTAGTTTTGCAAGAACATCTGATTGAGATCACAGAGATGGAAATTCGCTAGCCACATTTCAATAGAAACCACAGCAGGAAGAATTTTAGATTGGAAATTTACTTACATCATTAAGTGAAGTCCATAATGCACTCCTACTTGGATGTTTTTGAGACATATTCTTTAACTATGATGATAACTGGAAAACAAGACTCAAACTTGAATTAAAAACATATGCAAGTGTTCTGTGAAAAACTTTAAATAGTTTAAAAACTAACAACCCAGTCTCAAGAACATTGTTTTCATTTAAAAACATAATACTTTGATGAGAGCAAAAATATTGATGACCATAAACAAGTGCAATAAAATGTTATTTTCAAGTATTTATTTTATATTTATATCATCCTTTTAATGCCCGTAAGTGCTTTACAACAATCTTATATAGCTATTGTAATACACTTATATAAAAAATAAATAAATATAGGTAGATTGGAGGTTAAGTGTTCAAAATATTTCACTGATAAAGGCATGAGATCCAGAAGCTTTTGCGACCGTGGATCAGCAATGGCCTCTGACATGGCGAGGATTTATTTCTAATGTATTATGTAGGTTTTTGTGTATACTGGTTAGCTAAAGCTCATTGGTGAGTAAGTCAGAGGGCAATAAGAACATACCTAGAGTAATGCATCTGTAAAGTTTCAATTAAGAAACTAAGATGCATTAAATGGCTATAAATATAGGTTTTAAATGTCATGTTCATCTCAAAATCTCCATAGTATCCCCATGTTGCTACTCTGCTTTACATTCATTTAGAAATATTACATTTGACTAAAGTATCCTTTCAACTCAAAGGTTCTGAAAACCATAAAACCACCTTCCACCTTGAGATGAAATTTCAGGATCAATGAGGATGTCAAAACTTCTGATAATCAAACCACAACTGCTATAAACAACATTTCCCTTACCCCTATATGCCAAATTATGTCATTTGTATGTTCAATGCCCTCCAGTGGTATTTCCTTCCAAAGTCAAAGCCAACATTCTCGGAAATGCCTCCCAAGTCATTGAACCCAATCCTTGCTACTCCTTTGGCCTTCTCTCTCACTCCAAACTTTGTCCTCAGTCCCTGGGTTTCCACTGCACTCTGGTCCCCTTCTCTTCTTGGCTTATTCACACTGCAGCAGGCTGCTCTTACTGTTCTGTCACCTCCTCAGACCTCCTCTCTCCTGTCCCCTTAGCAAGCAGGCCTCCCCTGAACACCACCCTGCAACCTCTATCCCTCTCTCTAACTCCCTAACTCTTAGCAGCACCTCCAACCATACACACATGCTGGTTTTTATTCATGCTTCTAGCCATACAGAAGATTTTTCATCTTGCTCATTCCACATCCTAGCACTTAGTGCAGACAGTGCCTGACACACAATATTGATAGCATCTTTTGAATAAGCATTCATCTTCAGCAGAAAACTAAAGAGTTATTTCAAAATGCTCAAATGGACAAGGAGAAACTGGCTTCATTTATTCTGCATTTATTACACACTTACGATGTATTATGTGCGGCACTATTCTGGATCATTTCAGGAAACACAAAAATGAACCAAACAAAACTCCTTGAAGAAGCTTATGATTCACTTCGATGTACAAACACAAATCATCCTTGCACCCAACAAGCTGCGCCTTTCAGGCATGGTGGAAGGGTTGCTGATGTCACAGAGTGTCAGGAGGGAGGACCCTCTCCTGTGAGGTTCCAGAGGAAAGGGGCAACAGCAGGAAGGACCTCAGAGAAGGAAGTATTTGAATTCATCCTTCAAAGTAAACCTTGCTTCCTAACTTTAGGCAGCCTCTACATTATGCTGCACAATTCATTTTTCTGTAAGTTTATTTTGAATGTCTTCCTCTTCCCACTTTACAGAGAGGAAGTCTAAAATGAATGTATAGACTTGGTGGCCTTTAGGAAGCTCAGCATTTCTTCTAAGTTCAGGAATTATTAGGACTTTAACAAAGGTTCTTGAATCAGAGACTTGGCCCAGTAGAGCAAGAGGATGTGGTCACATCAGAGGACAATATGTGTGAGCCAGGGGGACTAGGGTTTCCCATGGACTGGAGGACAGAAAACAATGTGTTTGGTTCATTTTAATGCCAATGCTTTCTTTGGCCAATGCCAACTTTTGGCAGGTCTGTGTTTCTTATTATGATGTTTTACCATTTAAAGAAGATAACAGGGGAAAAAATCAATGTTCCCTGAATCTCTATTAATCTTTACTTCAAACATCACCTTAAGGATCAAGATATCAGATGTGATGTCTTTCAGATGTCTCCCCCTGAATAGTCAAGTACTTTTATGCCATGTGGGAAGAAGATGGCTATATCTATACTCTCTAGCACTTTTCTATCTATATGTACAGCTATCTGTGACCACAGCACCTCCTGCTTCAGAAGCACCAAAAACCAGGTTCAAGAGCTCTGGGACTAGGGAGCAAGTTGGTCAAGCAATGGCCGTGACTCATCTACATGGCTGGCACTCACAAAGGATCTACAAACTGCGGTACAGGGTTTCAAGATAAATCCTGAGGATTTGACTGACCTTGTCAGATGCACAAGTTACATTTCTTGTTATATAGGTCTTGCTTTATCTTGGTCTTAACCATCCAGCAGAAAAGTATAAAAATAAAGTATAAAAATATATTAATATGCTGATCTGTAAAAGGCTCAAGTTAACAACTTCTTTTTTTTTTCTTTTTGGCAGAACTGGGGATTAAACTCAGGTCCTTGTGCTTGCCAGGCAAGCGTTTACTCCACTGAGCCATCTCCCTGGCCAAGTCAATGACTTCAGTCATCGCCAGTCTTATGGAAAACCCACTACTATTATGGGCTACTGGACTACATTGGAAATATTTTGCTGAATTCAGGCACAACAATATTTAAATGACAATGGAATACCCATCTCTGACAAAACTAAACAAAAAAGGGGGATACAAATGAATGACCATTTTGTATCCATATGTTCAAAATAGGATAGATACACAGCTGTATTCTCTTGGATCACTGAATAGAGAGATTTGTTCTAATAGTGTTTGTGGACAGGATATCATGTCTGCATCTTGTACAATGAATAACCACTAAGACAACAATATGCAATGTATTAATTATTGAAACTATGCTAGTAATCAGTTTTGAAACTGTCTCATTGCTATTTGTTTCTCAATAAAATTATTTTTAAAAAATGGGAAAAAAATTTTAATTATGACTATTTAGTTGCTGAATTAAAACAGGTACCTGGACAGAGAAGACTTCTGTTTTTAAAAGAAGTGCAAAAATATCCACACTTGTGAAAACGCACAGCGTTTCAACAGCATAGTGGTAAGCAGGCTGGTAACTCACAACCACCTTGAGGTTTTCCTTGAAGTGGGTCCTTCACGGTGGATGGATAATACCAAACAGGAGAGTCCAAAAAGAGAATCCCCAGGAGCCCTAACAGGGTCATTTTCTTTATAGTAGTAAAGCATTTGACTGATGGGAGTGTATTGTAATCAGGTTTTGCAAGGAAATAGGTTTAACACAGGACACATGATTCACAGGATCATTTTATAATAGTTACTCAAAAAGTCAAATGCAGAGGACTGCAAGAGATCTGTCCACTCATTAAAGACCGAAAGAATCCAATTGGGGGCCTGAATCCCATGGCAGTGTCCTGCATGAGTCCTGTTGGAAGCCTAGAACTCATGACAATGCCTCATGCAAGTCTGTGTCAGGCCAGTGTTGGAAGCTGGAAAGTCATTGCCAGTGGGATGAAAGATCTGTGCCAGCAGGCTCAGGGATCTTCCTGGATCTCCAGGAGGTGACACTCAAGGTAAGGCCCCGAGATCCGCCAAAAAGAACCACAATCATCCTCAGAGACAACAAGGACCTGA
>NW_004524678.1:5673794-5691294 GCF_000260255.1 Octodon degus | reverse complement strand
CAGAGTAAACTCAGTCTGGCTCAAGAGAGAGCCCCTGCTGGTAATCACTCTCAAACTGGCTCTACATTTGGAGAAGCTCATACTTTGGCAGGAAACAAACTGACTACCAGTAGGATAAAATGCAAAAACAAATAATAAACGTTTTTTAAAAACTGAAAAAAAAGAAGACAAACGAATAAAAAATAACTTAACATTATCAGTATGACAGTTGTAATATCAGGTTGTAAAATTTTATCCAGTGGGTTAGTGAGATAGCTCAGCGGGCTGAAGGGCCTGCTTAGGCAAGCTTAGGCAGGCACTGGGGACCAACATTCACTCCCCAGAACCACACGCCATACCAGCCCTGCCCTCAGGGTAGGCTGAGCCAGGCAACAAAAATTACCCAAGTAACAGTTTTAAAACAAGTTTCATAGAATCTTTACATCAAATCCAAAAAGGAGAGAGCATCTATCTAGGTACTGAATAAATGTTTGATAAATGTATGGTTAGATTAGTGGTTGGATGGATGGATGGATGGATGGATGGATGGATGGATGGATGGACAGATGGACAGATACAAATGTATCACACAGAATCAAATCCAGCATAGAGTGACCAAGAAGGGGGAAGAGCTGAGACCAAGATAAACCCAGAGATGTCAGCAAGAGAACAAGAGGTCCTATTTATAAGCCACTATCATCAGCATGACTCAAACCCAGCAACAGTTAAATTCTGGTATTTCCATTCAAGGTTTCAAATTCCAAAAAGACACATTCTTACTTTACCATGGTGACCTAAGTATGTATCTCCTGAACGGTGACTCTAAGACCTGGCTGCACATCCAAATACCCTAGGGAGGTTTAAAAGAACATTAGCTCTTGGCTTTCAGCTTTGATCAAGTGAAATTGAATTGCTAATGGTGAAGACTTGTTGGGACTTGGAGCTATTCACTTCCAAGGAGGCTTTCTCATAAAGCTAACTAGCAACAAAGCAGAGAGTATCACAGAGCTAGACCCCTTGCTAGAACATTCAGGTGCAGGAGTACTAAAATCCTCATTACTCTCTAAGCTACCTTCCATTGGGTTTTTTTTTTTTAATAATTATGACACCCTAACAAAACAGAATCCTCCTAGAATGAGGTACTCTGTTATGGCTCACATCTAAAATACCCCCGCAAGTCTCATGTGCTGAGAGGTGACCGGACCATGGGGACCCCACACTCATCAGTAGATGAGCTGACTGTGCCACTAGCAGGCAGAGTCAGCTTACAGGTAGTTCACTGAGTGCATAATCTGAAAGGGTGAATTCTTGTCCTTCTTTCCTCCCATCCTCCTCTTTCCCTGCTTCCTGGTTGCCCCAGGGTAACAGCCTTTCTGCCATGCTGTTTCTGCATGTGAAGCAGCCAACTATAGCCTGAAACTCCTAGAACTCTGAGCCAAAATAGACCTGACCTCATCCCCTCCGTTAGGGTGCCAGGGATTTTGTCCCATCAATTGGAAGCTGAGTGATGTGGACTTCCACTAATCTGAATCGTTGCTACGAAATGAGATTGAATTAGTTAATCAACAAATTCTAAGATTATGTTCTATACTCGCCCCTGTTCTGAGTGTTGGGGGGATAATAACAACTGTTAGACAACCTATGTCTTCAAGAAACTTATAAAATATTTCACAGAACTCTGGCCTATGGAATCTACAAGAGATAGCATGAGGCATTTGGACTGAGTTTATACACCAGTAAAGCATTTTCTTTTGTCTGTTTTCTTTTATAAAAAGGAGAAATTTCAAATATATAAAAACTGCTTTGGAGGACAGTTTTAAGAATAGTTATTTGGGGCACTGGTTTAGATTTTAGCCTCAGACAGGAAGAAAACTAATAATAATTATTTTTTTAATTTTTAACTGTAATATGAACAACTAGTTGGAAGACAGCACTATGCATTACAACAAATACTGTGAAATTCATATTTTATTAACTGAAATTGTGTATTACTTTAATTTCTCTGTTTTAATACTATTTTTTACTGTCTGTAATAATGTTTCTTAAACTATTTGCAGAGCTGACAATAGGGCAACCAAAAGAACTAATTTGGGTAAGATTCTCTACAGTTACAAAGTCATGATTTCTAGGGCTGGCCAAATAGCTCAGCAGATTAAAGCTCCTGCAAGCAGGCACAAGGGCCTAGGAGTTCAATCCCGGGCCTTCCATGCCAGCCCTGCTTCCCCCACCACCACTAGCATACTGAGATTGAGACTGGGCATGGTGGCACATGCCTATAATCCCAGCTCTTGGGAAGCTGTAAACAGGTGGATCACTACGAGTCTGATCTAGTAGTGAGCCCCTGAACACCCTGTAGACCCCTCCCTAAAATACAGAAAAATAAATAAATAAATAATAAAAAAGTAATGATTTCTGAAGCAATCAAAATTTCCCCCACAAAATAGCACCAAGAAAACCAGGGCGACCCACAGGGGGTGAACAGGAAGACAAAATACCATTTCCAAAGGAGAGCTACTTAACAACGCAGCCAGAGTTCCGGTAGCCACTTGATTCCGAATGAGCCACCTGACCCTTGTGAAGAGAGGTAAATCTTCTCAGTAGTTTGACTCTTGCTCCCACAAACAAAGCTTCCAGAGTGAAGAAAGAAAGAAATGTAAATAATTAAGAGAATAAGCCACTTCATCCTCTCCACCTTCAGGCCGGAGGGCTTGGATTACTGAAAGATTTTCAACGTCCCTCATTCTGAAGCAGCCACGCTGTGCACATTAAAACTGCAACAATTTAGAGCCCGTCTCAGGCTGTTCAGAACCTGCACAGACCCCTGGCGTGCTCCATCAGGCAACTGACCACGGAAGTGAACGGGAGGGGAAAGGGGGGAACAGTGGGAACTGGAATGCGGGTTGATCACAATAATGACACTTGAAGAGTCCTTGTTAACGTGTTAAGTGAACCTAAAACTAAAGCAAAATCAGATAAAATTTATAAGTATAAAGGCTAGGATGCTCATGATAGTAAAAAACTATTGAGATTAAAATGCAATGGTAACTCATTTTCCTTTGTATTTCAGAAGTGATTTACTTTATAGTCTTCACATTTCAAACTGTTTTCGAGCCCAGCCTTCGCTACTAGGGTCATGTAGAATACAGACATTCTGGGCTGGGGAGATAGTTCAGAGATCTTAGCACCTGCCTGGCAAGCGCAAGGGCCAGGGTTTTATCTCTGATACCTCATGCCATGAGGGACCTGAACCCCAGGCACACGGTGCGACTACTGAAACCAGGCATGGTGGCACACACCTGTAAACCCAGTGCTGGGGAGGCTGAGACAGGAGGATCACTATGAGTCTGAACTGAGTAATGAGACCCTGTATCAAATAAATAAAATTTTTTAAAAATAGACATTCCTGTACTCTCAAAGAGTACAACTGCTCAGTTCAACAAAAAGAGAAAGTTTTCAAAATAAGAATGGGACCTTTTATTTAAAAATGTAATTTCCCTAAAACAAGAGTACTGGTACTTCTATTGCAATGTCCTTATCAGAAAGACAGACAACCAGTGAACTGACTCCTGACTTCCAAAGGGGGAGAGCCCATGAGACACTGGCAGCCACATGTTCAGTGAGCTGTACAGCCATTATTTCAAAACCCTTTTTGTGTTTATGGCTGTATGGGCCATGCCGTAACACATTTCTTATATAACCAGCAAGAGGATTTCTGCTGCTTGGAAGCCAGAGATAAAATTAATATATTGGTTGATACCCACAACAGCCTCTCAGGTGTCATCATTGAGAATTATTATTTTCAGTAGTTCATGGCTCATTTCTTTAAAATTAAAATTAGTGTTGTGGCACCCAAGGATAATTTTCCAGCTGTCACTACAGAGAATAATATAAGCTTGGTGAGTTTAATGAATGGTAGTTTACTGCCATTCGGTGTCAATGCTGTGCATGAGTCTGGATTTAACAGGAAGGAGAACCACAGCTTTACCGCTGTATCTTCATTAATATCAAATCCTAATATAGCCATGTTAGCTGATAAATTATGCCCAGCATCTCAATTACGTTTTCAAAGAAAATGATTCCTAATGACCAAGGAGGGGATAAGAGAAATCAGGGCCAAATTAGTTGAGATGAAATTGAGCCAACTGTGGACTGGCAGATCAGATCTGAGCTAGTCAGTAGTTAATGTGTAGCCAAAATTAGCAGGAAGACATGGAGCCAGAGTGGAAAACAACAGCAAATAGGAACTAAACACGAAGGTCAGAGAAGGTGACTGAGAGTGATGGGCTCTATAGCTTCTCTGAACAAGCAACCAAGAAGACCACACACAGCCATTTATGTTGAGTTTGCCAACAAACGCAGCCAAGAGCACACAGCACCTAGAGATCCGGTGCTGCTTAGGGTCTTGGGAGACACAACCAAGAGGCCCATGCTAGTCCTGTGCAGCGGACTCTTTTGCTCCTAAATTCTGCCCAGCCTTCCCTTGTAAGGCAGACAAATTAAACCCTGTGAACTATTTCCCATGCTCCCTTATCAGCTGGCTTCTAGCTGGATTTAGCCAAATCTGGTTAGTGTTCTTGTCAGAAATAAGAAACAAGCAAACATGAGGGAGACAGCAGAGCATTTTGGCCTCACACTCTGTGTTAGGAAGCATCTGTAGCAAAAAATATGCCTCCTCCTGTGCCCCCACCTCTCACCCAACAGAAGCTCTGGTGGCCCTAATTCATGGGCACCAAAAGCATCACTTTCTCCTTTTGTCTCTCCAAATAGGGATGACATCACCTTCTTACCATCTCCACAGTACCTGACATCATCCTGTTGACCACCCTGCCCTCCCCTACTCCATAGTGATGGTTCTTTATATCAAATACACTTTGTTTTAAATCTGTCTCTCTGAGAGCTGGCCAAATAGCTCAGCAGATTAAAGCACCTGCAAGCAGGTTCAGGGGCTGGGGGTTCAATCCCCGGGCCTGCCTGCTGACCCTGCCCCTGGGGTGCGCTGAGGCAGCAGATGAGACTGGGCATGGTGGCACACACCTGTAATCCCAGCTCTTGGGAGGCTGTAAACAGGCGGATCACTGAGTCCAATCTAGTAGTGAGACCCTGAACACCCTAGGTAGACACAAAAAAATAAAAATACAAAAAAATAAAAATAAATCAGTCTCTCTTTTTTGGCTGGATTTCACGTGTCCTCTGTTTTTATGGCTACAACAAACAAAGATACCTGGGAAATCTGTGTGACAGGCTCCACAGACTCTATCATTTGGGAAAAAGGAGTAATTCCTGATGAGAAAGGTCCACAGAGCCTAGCTCCATGTGAATATGCTGTACTAGTCTCCAGCACGTGATGTTGCAGTGGAAAAAAAAAACAAAAACAAAAAAACAAAGAGCAAAACAGGTCTGGGCAAGATGTAAGGGGTAAAGTAGTTGTAAAATCAAAGCCTTTGTTTTTTCTCTATCCTTTTAGGGGAACTTAAGAAAATGAGAAAGAGAAAAACAGAGACAAAGAAAGACAGAGAGAGGCAGACAGAAACAGAGAGAGACTGAGACAGGGAGACAGACACAGATGGAGACAGACAGACAGAAACAGAAAGAGAGAGAGAGACAGACAGACAGACAGACAGACACAGAGACACAGAGACAGACAGAGAGACAGAGACAGAGACAGAGAGAGATTCAACTAACAGAAAGTTAAAAAAATATTTGTGCAGCAGAAGCTTTCCACTCAGCTCAAAGTATCATCATGAGCTTCTCGTCCTATGGAGATGAATGCAGCTCAATGTGTGCCTTCAAAGTCAAAGAGGTGGGCAAGCCTACAGAGGCGACATCCTGCAGTCTTTGCAAGAGTTCATGGAGGGAGGCTCTCGGTTCCTTCCTAGATGAACCCCCAGAGATAGAGCACCAGCAAATTCTATCTTCCTGGTGCCACTGAGGCAATGGGTTGGGATCAAGACTGTACAACCTAGTGGTGAAAAAACAGAGAGACATAATCAGATTTAAGTATATGCAAAAGTCGCTGGCATTAGGAATGAGTCCACTGGCCTGCCGCTGCCTCTCAGGGATCATTACCATATTGCTTTCCATAATCTCCTTAAAGTGAAATTAAAAGTCACCCTGCTCTTCATCTCCCTGCCTATTTGCTCAATGGAATGAAATCGCTCTTCCTAATGCCGCAAATGAGCTGCCTCCTTCAAAACTCCCTTGAACACTCACGGCATTTTCTTGAAGACAGTCCCATCCAGCCACGTTAATTAAGCCTGGATGACAGGGCAGCTCCCCCACCTCCACCCTGCCAGCCTGTGCAGCAGAGCTGCTCTGCTCCCTCCCCGGCATTTCCTGGGTTGGGCTATAGACCAGGCAAAAATCACTGGATCTGATGTGCCCAGAGGCCCTCTCCCTGGGGTTTCTGAGAACATCTGCACCAGTATGCTGTGCCCCTGGGGCTCGGCTGGGAAAGCCATAGCTGAGCCTCAGCCAGGGAGGCGGGGTGCAGGAGCCTTCCTCTCCACAAGCATTTACACAAAGGGGACCGCTTTCTTGGAGCCTCCAAGGCCTGGAGCCCAGACCTTTCTGCTCACATCAGCAGCCACAAGTCTCTAACTCCGTGCATCCATGAAAGAGCCCAGTGCAAAGCAGCTCGAGCAACAGCCACCTTAGTGTCACCTCAACCTTGAATGATTTTCCATCTCAGAGACTTTTGTGACTATTTAAATTGGAGCAATACCTCCTGAAATAAGCCATTCAAGAGGAAGGCAGTAAAATTCAAGACTGATTTTATGCATCTGCACCCAAAGGCGACCAATGTGTGTGATGTTGACTATTCTAGGAGGGGTCCCTAGAAGCCACCACCCCCACAACCAAAGAGTGACAGAGAACAGTGGCTAAGAACTACTTAGGACCGGAGCACCTGACCTCATTTCAAGTCCCGCCACATACTGGGTGACTACAGTGAATGACCTCTCTCTGTGTCTACTTTCTCTTCTGAAAAATGGAAATGGGGATTATAAAAGTGCCCACCTCAAGGTTGATGTGAGGATAGAGTGGGTCAGACAAGCATGGTGGCACTCAGGGAGCTGCAGCAGGAAGATCATCTTGAGTTCAAAGGCATTCTGGGCTAGACGGTGAGTTCAAGCCCAGCCTGAAATATGTAGTGAAATCCTGTCTCATACCTGAGCAGTGGCGCTTGCAATCTCATTGGCTGACCATACCTTTGTCCCACCTAAGCGAGTTCCCATGTTCTCCACCACCCTAGACCCACCTCAGTGCATGGTTTTCCTCTATAAAAGTCTCTAGAAGAGACAGCTTCCCAGGGACAACTCACTCAGGCCCCCCCTTTTGTCCCTCTCTCAGACAGAGGCTTTCTTTCCCACAATAAATATGTTCTACCCTTAAAAAATAACAACAAAAAAGAAAGAAAACAACAGAAAAGTTTAGGGTCTGGACACATGAAAATCTTGCTATATTAGAATTTTATTTCTTAAATAGCTAAACACTGGTTCCAGAGTGATTGCAAATCTCAAGGATAGATCCAGGGTCCCCGCAAAGCCTCTTGCCTTCTGTTGGTGGGACTTTGAGGCTATGGCTGGATAGTAGGTGTGTGACACTGGATCAGGTTGGATTAGTATAACTCTGGGTGTGGAGAATGGGACAGGTGGAACCAACCAATAGGCTTGTAGCCTGAATGGGATAAGAGGGGAGGAAGAAAAGGATGCTGTTGTAGCCCGCTGCCCCCTGGCATCATGCTGTGAGCTGCTTCTCCTCTGTCATGTTCTTGGAGCCAGTTGAATGCAGACTGAAACCTCTACAAACTGTAACTTGTAGGTTAATTTAAAAAGCCTTGGTGTTTTGGTATATGGACCAGCTGCATGACTACCACTGGAGAAAGCTGGTCCTAGAGTCACAGAATCCTAGATGGAATACAACTGGAATTCCTCCTTAAACTTGTAGGTGTTGAGTATTTTAACCCAGCAACAAGAAAAGGTACTATGACGTTATTGTCCTATTTGTTTTTAAGACCTCAACCCCACTACTAACACCTCCAGAAGGACGTACATACTGAGCATATTTACTACCTATACAAAAAAGTTGGTAGGAGCTTCTCAGAGTTTGAAGAACCCTAAACCTTGCCCTGTAACTATTGCCAACACTTTACCTACGGCACTGCTCAAGCTTCAGTGTATTTTAAACATCCCCTGCAGAATCCAGTATTCTGTGTAGGATTCTGTGACTCTAGGACCAGCTTTCTCCAGTGGTAGTCATGCAGCTAGTCCATACACCAAAACACCAAGGCTTCTTTTATTAGTAGTTTACATTTGCAGTGCATAATTGTTATGGTTTGTACCTGGATATCCTCTCTTCGTCTCTCACAGTCATAGGGGATGGGCTTTTCAGAACTGGCTGAATCTAGAGTTTGTGACTGATTTACAGTCCATTGCTGGGGCTTTACTGTCACTTCTTAACACCTGTCCTAGGGTAGGTTGCCTGCATACAATACAAAGGAGAGAAAGGAATTTGCCCCCCCCTTTGTCCACCATCATTAATAGTTGCCCCTCTGCCAGGCCACCCTGTCTTGGAGCCAGATGATATGGACTGAAACCTCCACACACTGTGAGCTAAAGGAACCTTTCCCCCTTTAGCTTTGGGCATCAGGAATTTTGTCTTGGCAATAAGTGAAAATTAACAAAGACATGAATGCTTTCATTCCTTGGGTAGAGTTGGTAAATGCACCCAATATATCTTCATTCCTTTTCCTTCTCTCCTTCCATCTCTTGATCTCCCTACCTCCCATTATCCAGCTTTTATTTTGCTCTTCATTTATATGAAAATCGTAAATAAATTTGAGAAACCACTTGATATTTAAGCTTGCATGTCTGATTTATTTCATTTAATATAATGATCTCAAGGTGCACCCAGTCTCCTACAGATGACTCATGTTTACTGTTCTTTGTGGTAGAGTAGTACACTGTTGTTCATAAATACCACATTTTCTCCAGCTATTCTGCTCATGGACGCAGGTGCTTCCAAGATTTAGCTCTTATGAATTGTGCCGCTATGAATAGGAATATGTACGTGTCACTGCTCAGTGATTTCTTTAACTCTTTCAGGAAGATATCTAAAGGCAAATAGCTGTACCAAATGGAATTTCCAGTTTTAGATGTTTGGGTTTTGTGGGGTTTTTTTACCAATACCTAGAATATACAAAGAACTCAAATAAATTAGACCCCCCTCAAAGAAGAAAGACCCAATCAAAACATGGGCTGGTGAAATGAATACACTGCACAGAAGAAATAGAAATAAAGATGGATACATGAAGAAATGCTCATCACTAGCCACTGAGAAATGCGAATGAAAACAACACTGAGTTTCCACGTTACCCAGAAGTAGTACCTACCACGGAGAAAACACGGAGGCCGTGTGCACACAGAGCCACAGTGCGCTTTCAACCCCACAGTCCCAGGAGCAGCTCTGCTGCCAAGCAGTGAGAGGTGCAGAACAAGAGAAATTGTGGTCCTGGGGGCAGCGCTTCATCAGTGCCAGATGGTGCTGGTGTAAATGCCTCCGGGACCTCGCCCTGCTCTGGACAGCTCTGAAGTGCAATCGATGCTGTCTCCGGACTCCTCTGCAGTGCGAGTCAGACAGCCACGTGGGGCCTTGCTGGCTTTTGTACACTCCCAGGGCCTCCTTATCTTCCCTATCCAACTCCCCCACTACTCTTTTAAGGGTTTTTTTTTCCCTAAGAACACTTCCTAATAAATCCCAGTGAGTGATGTTTGCCATTAATTATTGATTCATTCACTCCACAAATATTTGCTTTTCGCCCTGCCTCCTGAATGTGCTTGACAACTCCTCAGGCACTGTGGATACAGGAAACCATTTCAGGCCCTACCCTGAGAATTCTATAGTCACAAAGACCAAAGCCCACAGGTGTTAGCCCTCGGAGAGAACAGAAACCCATAGTGAAGTGGTGGCCACAGGACTGAAACCACCCTCTGCAGGAACATAGACACCTTCAACACATCCAGCCCCAACTGACCATTCCCAAGCAATATCCCAATCAGAGAAATGACAAGGCCAGAATTGGTTAGGACATCAGCTACTCTCTGTGCCCTTCCCTTCCTCTCAGGATCTCTGAAGGCAGGACTCCAGTGATAGTGGAGAGCCCACAGCTGCCTGCAAACTGGTGGATCTAGAGCCAGACTGGCCGAGCCCACCCTGTTGGCTCAACCTCATTTTGAGCTTCACTCATCAAGAGCTGCAGGTGCAAGCTGGATCTCCATGGCACCAGCCCAATGAGGAAGCCACGGTGAGTGAGAAGACAGCAGCTGTAGGGGAAGTCACAGCCAGTCACACAATGACACACGCTGGACTCCCTGTGCCTCCAGGGGAATGCCGGCTGCTTGTAGAGCTGTGTTTCTCTGGAAGCTACTCAGAGCCTCTGCCAAGTGGGTGCTTCCAGCAGCCTGCTGACTCCTCTCCCTGGAATCCAAATGAGGAACAGTAGAGGAATCTGAAACTTACATTGTATGAGAAGTCAGGGATGTGCCCTAGAAGAGTCACTAGATAAGAAGACCTGTTCCTCATGTGCCACCACCTGGAGGCATAAGCTGTAAGAAAGAAAAGAATCCTTCAGAGAACTGATTGTGTTAACTAGGAGAAATCTCTCCAGGACACTTCATACTAATCAGCAGGGCATAGACTTAAAATTGGGGACCAGAAAGCAGAGTCCTTAAATTGGAGTCAGAAACGTACTTCTGAACTAACTGTCCTAGCAGTTTAACTGTCCTGGAGTGCCTCTCTTGGAATCCCAGTAACCTCAGGGGTGAACTGGGCAATGACACCCGCCCTGCGTGGACACTGTGCAGGCAAAGGTGGCTGGGTATGAAATTCTTAACACAAAGTTCACACCCACAGCCCTCCCTGAAGCTCACTGCCTCATCCCTCTGCCTCTCACAACTCTGCTTCTCTTCTCCTTTTGATGCAAGCGTGTACCATGTTTTCCCTCATCTGTCTTCATTCCAGCATTTATTCCAACCCTTGGTCTTCTCCATCGCTTCGCCCAAACTGTCACACTCTCACCCTTGTGTTCCCCAAAAGCTTCCAAAATCCCACATCACACAAATCCAGGGAAGCTCCTGGCATCACATTCTCTAAACTGATACCAGATGATGGGGTATTTTGACCCAAAGAGAATAGAAAACAGACTGAGCCAAATATTGCATAGACTCCTGCACAGCCAAAGCCTTGGGGCCAGCTGTCCTGTGTGGAGTCAGAGCTCCTGCTGAAGGGACCCAGCAATTGCTCAAGAGAGTGACCAAGCTGCTATTCACAGAACAAGAAGAGCAACAGAATTTTATTGATTTCTTGAGGTGTGCTAAAATCTGGTAGTTTCTGCTGGCCAGGGGCATGGTTTCAGAAAATATTTCTTCTTGTGATGGACTTGGACCACCAGATGGTCACGGTCCATTTGTCCCTGTTGAATTTTCATGTACCTGGCAACATCATCCTGCACAAAGCATTCTGGCTGTGTCCTTGCTGGGTTGGCAGGTGCTCGACTTCACTCAGAAACTGAGTTCCTCTTTACAGCTGGTGTTACCATCCTGCATAAATGTCCTGGATTATGCTAGGCCTGAAGGATTTTCAGGGCTTGCACTGCTGAAAAAAGGACAAAGTTAAAAAAAAAAAAAAAAAGTAGGAGCAAAACATAGCTCCAAAGAGCAGTGGGCCAAATTAACCTTTGGACAAGATATATTTTAAATGATTAGGCTGTCTAGAGATAAGTAGAAATTATTTAAGCATTGAGACAGCAGAAGGGATAGACACAGTATGAAGAGAAAGGTGCCAAGCCTTTCATCCCAGCATAGTCACCCATTGAACATCAGCAAGGCCAAGTGAAGAATCAGTATTTTCAGCCAAAGCAGCTTCATGTCCCTGGGAAATAACCCACACAGTTGCTTCCACAGCCCACACATCAGAGGCGCTGTCTGCAGCAAAGCCAGTGGGAAGCTACCAACGCATTGCCCAGCCATGTGATCTCTAAAAGTAGTGATGTGATTTTTGAGTTGACCAAGAGAGTCTAGAGGGCTTATGTAGGATTATTCATTAGGAACAATCTTTCATTTCATGTCACAATTCTCCTTTTGCGATTTTATCCGTATCACCTGATGGATCTGTTGAAACAGGACATGCTACAAAGGGCAGCAGTTGATGGAACCTGGAAGTCTGCCTTGTTATCCTAGCCTTCCGTCCCTACCTGCTGACCCCCAGCTGTCTCACCAAACTCTGAACTTCTGGATCTGCCCCATTCTCTCAAGGAAGTTTTTAAAACACCAGTTTAATGAGTTATAACTCATCTGGACAAATATATCCCTAAAATTATTTTTCATTGATAGAATGCCTCTTAATATGAATAATATAAATACTCCATTTTACTTCTGCTGTGTAACCATGGTTTGTGCCCATGTGAGCTCACATCTAAGACCATTGGGTATGGTTTCTGGGTGTGACACAGAAGGAGGCATAATCGGAGGCTCCCTGTTCTAGAAGCACCTTCCTCATTCACAGCAAAACCCTGTGCATAGTGCTTTACCTCTTCATATACTTCCTGGGATTTAGTGGGAAATTACACATAGAGTACAGTATATGGGCAGTTATGAAGCACATATAATATGAAGTCTTTCACAATTGTCCATTTTTAAGAAGAAAGAGTTCCTTTAATACAAGTGACTTTAGAAGTTCCATTATATATTTTAATCTCACTTATACTGTCTCAGCCACATGCTAAATATTTTAGTCATACTCATCAGATAATTGGAAACAAAACTTACAAGCCCAGGGAAGATATTTAGCACTTCTAAATTCTAAACATGTGAAGAATACTTTTGAGGAACTAAAATAGGAATGAAATGCACCTAAGAGGCAAATGCAGAAACTTCAAAACATCTTTCTGGAAAATAAATAAATAACAAAATAATAAAGAGCATTGCAGCTTAGAAGATAGGAGACAGGGTAAAGATTTTAAAATTAATGAACTGAGATCTTTTCTCAAGAAACATTACTTCTGTGTCATTTAATCAGACTTGAGCTTTCTTAAATTGCCTTTGAAACAAGTTAATAAACAATATGTATCTACCCAATTACAGCATTTTGAGGGAAGTAAAGTGTACCCCATACTTCGTTCTTCAGTAAAGCAAAAGAACACAAGTGGTCCCTGTAGACCTTATTCAAGGGCAACACTGAAGGATATATGAAGGTAAAGCTCATCCTTAAGGTTGCCCAAGACATGAGAAAGAATGACCTAACTTTTGCTGTGTAACTGTACTGTATGCTACCGGGACCAAGGTTGTTCCTAGACCTTAACTCCTTGCCTCCAAAGTATGGTTAAAAAATAAACAGGTGGGCTGGGCCCGGGTATAGCTTAACCCATTAGCATTCATCAACAGGAAACCAAGCCCTAGGAGGTGAGTGTAGATAAGACTAAGATGATAGTTCCTAGGCCAGAGAAGATGGAGAGAAGTTTATGGAAGACAAGAGGCTATGCTGAAGTAGTGGCAGCTTGGTTATAGGAATGATCAGGAATGGAGTGGAAGAGAAATGCAAGGGAGGAAACACCTCAAAGACATCATCCTCACCTGCCTTATAATTTTTCTAAAGGTAGACTGCCTCTGCCAGTGATCTGGGAATGTCTCAACCATGTAGAAATAAGATACAATGGAACAATTTTTAAGCTAGAGAGTCATAGCTCAAGGGTCAACCCTCTCCCGCAGGATTTAGGTAAACGGGAAGTGACTGTGCATAGAATAGAGCCAAATGGAAGTCTTAAGATCTAAGTCCTTGAAGACAGACCTAAAATAAAACAGAAATCAAAATATTTCATTATATGTAAGGCAAAGAAAGCCTCACAAACTGGCCCAGGTGCAATGTAAACAACTCTTTACTATTGATGCTGATAACCTACCAAAACAAACAAAAAAAAAAGTATCATATTTTCAGAAGACATAGATAATTACTCAGCATTTTGGGAAATAGAGTTTGTTTTTGTTCAAACCGCTATATACTATGACGTTTTCTGTTTCTAAAAGAACAGAAAAGTGGGCTTGGGAGATAGCTCAGCAGTCTAAGCACCTGTGTGGCAAGCACAAGGACCAGGGTTCCATCCCAGGTACAGCACACCATGCCAGTCCAACCTGGGAGCACCGAGCCGGCCACTGAGACTGGACGTGGTGGTGCACACCTGTAATCCCAGTGCCAGAAAAGCTGGGACAAGAGGATCACTATAAGTCTGAGCTGTGTAGTGAGACACTGTACCAAAAGGGAGGAAGGAAGGAAGGAAGGAAGGAAGGAAGGAAGGAAGGAAGGAAGGAAGGAAGGAAGGGAGGGAAGGAGGAAGGGCGGGAGGGAGAGAGGGAGGGAGGAAGGGCTGGAGGGAGGAAGGGAGGGAGGGACGGACAGAGAGAGAGACAAAGAGAGAGAGAGAGACAGAACAAGCAGAAAAGGAAGGACAAATTAAGGTATGAAATTGAGACTGGATCACTGAGGAATTCATTGCAGCTCTAACCCTAGTTAAATGCTGGCTGGACATGTGCACAAAATATCCACACATGGTAAAAGGGAGGGCCAGAGGTTCTCCAGAGGGAGAGAGTGATGAGGGAACTTGCCGCCAGTGTGTCAGAGCTCCTCTCAGAAACAGAGCCCTTGACTGAAATTTTATTTCCCAGAAATTTCAGATTCTTCTCTATTAAGCAGACACCAAACCATTCCAAACCAAGTGCTAAGATACGTGAAATGTTCCAACAATTTTAAATTGCTCTCCTCTACTCATGAAATGACTCCCAATCAACCTCCAATTCCAGGGCATATTAAGATGACAGGAATTTTGTGAATATTAAATCACTGTGAATCATGCATGGTAATTTAAAACTATTCCAGACTAATGTTTGGTTGAGAACAGTGTTCTAATTGGAAACGTGATAGAAAAGTGAGTCTAGTTCAATGTGCCAGGACATATTGGAAGAAATTGAGCCTAAAATGTATGACCCAACCACACAGTCATTCTTGCCTCTTTGTCTACCTCCTTGCTGAGAGAACTGGACTTGCCCTTGACCCTTTTCATAGATGGAGGGAATATTGCTGGATGAAATGCCCAGGTGACCAAGGGAAGACTGGAAGGACAAAGTTTGGGAAGCAGAACTAGCCCAGGAGAGAAGACAGAGGCAAAAATCTAAGCAGCCAGAGGTAATAATAAAAAAAACTACTCAACACAGCCAGTACCAATAAGAACAAGTTAGTAAGTACAGTTGGCTGTGAGCCAGGGTAAATTATTTCAAATAAAGCACACACGTGCTATTGCCAGATGGTCCAACTGTAGATGAGGAGGTCAGCTGGTTGGTTCCAGCAACCATGCAGGTGGGTGGTCATCCCAGAGACCATGGGACACAGCCCAGGACTGACCTGAGGACATGCTCTCAAAATTTTGTTTACACACCCAGGACATTAATAATTTGTGGAAGTACACAATGGTCATGGCACCTGAAGTGCCAGTTGTCCCATATGAGTAACTGAAATACTATTTCCATTTGAAAATAATCCAGATATGCTATTCAGCCAAATCCAAGATTCTCATTAACTTCTAATAAAGTGGAAAGATTTTAAAACGGTGGCACCATCAGAGGACATCTGTACTGGCTCTGTCCCAAACCTTCCAGGGACACTAATTCTCTACTAATAAGGGAAAATCACAGGAAGGACAAATGTGTAAATGGAGTTGGAGGGGGTCACCTTTCCTCAGACAACTAAGGCACAAGCAAACAATTCCTCCTCTCCTGTAATGTATTTTCTACCTTGTGGAGGATGTGAGTGCTCTTCTCTCTGAATATTTATGTCAAACCAAACCTTAGAAAGTGGGTTCTGGAGCTACAGAGCTCATGAGGTTCTTTAAGAAGCTGTATTAATTACTGTAACTCTCCTACTAACCTCTTTTGAAACTGTCTCATTGCTATTTGTTTCTCAATAAAATTAATAAAAAAAGTAGGACAGATATGCAGCTACTTTCTCTTAATTCAATGAGAAGAAATATTTGTAATAATAGTGTGTAGACAAGATATCATCTCTGCATCTTGTACTACAAATAACTACTATGAAGACAATATGCAATGTATTAATTATTTTAACTGTCCTACTAACCTGTTTTGAAACTGTCTCAATGCTATTTCTTTCTCAGTGAAATTAATATTTAGAAAAAGCTGCTGCATTTGCATTGGATACCTCCCACCCTCAAAAAAAATCTGAAACTGGGAGGGAGGGTGAGGCAAAGGAATGATGGAGGGGCAAGAGTGATCAAATACTATGAGGAGCACATATATGCGTCTGCCACCATAAAAACAATAAACAGCAGGGAAGCGATGGTTTTTAAGGCTGATTCCTCTGCCCCACTCACAATGCTTAGCTGTAAGGGCCTGCAGAAGTTGAGCAGCAGCCTTACCTCAGGGCCAGCACTACACACACCTCCCTGTTCATTGGAGATTTTCAAAGAGTAATTACTTAGGGATCTACCTCCACCACTGTGTGAAACTCCAGTTTTCACTGGAATTATTTCTTTACCTGAAGTAGTTACAGAAGTAAGGAGCTGCTGACATGAAATGATTACATTTATAAAATAGTCACTTATTATTTGCCAAATTGGTTCTAGAAATATTATGTAAGAAAATAAATAAATAATGTAAGACAATAATAACATGAAAATTCATTTCTTCTGCTAAATTGAGATTTTTTTTTAAAGGAGACCCTTCCTAGGATTGGATGGGTAAATAAAAGGGATGCTTCAAGAAAATCCCTAAGAAAAGGTCATCTCTTTCAAATCTTTGAGCTGATAGGAAGGAGGAGGGGAGAAGATAGAGGAAGAAAATGCGGAGCTGTGGCAGAAGAAATTCAGTTCCGGTGCTAAGTCAGAGAGAGAAAGCACCTCAGAAGCCACTCACCAAGAATCACCTTGTGAGTCCACTTCCATCCATCTAACCCCAGGGCCCTATGGATGACGGGTTCTAGGTACCATTTGGAGAAATAAATGAGACCCCTAAAGCTGCTTCCAGGTTTCATGAGCTACTGAAGAGACATTGGAAGGGGAACTGCAGTTCAGACATTGCTTGGAGGAAATTACAGGCACTTTATAATAGCCCTTGAGGACTGTATGAAGCCTGAAGGCTTCTGCTTTAGTTCAAAGCTGCTAGAGAAAATCTCAGGGTAGATCTGTTTCCCAGGCTCACTTCCCTTTAGAACCCATGTTCCTTCACCAACCAGCCCTTGGAAAACCATGGGGAAGTTGCTGCGAGCTGTCCTCAGCTGGTGGTGCTCACCAGCCAGGACACCAAGGCAGTGTTAAAGGAAATGGGAGACGTGGGGACTTGCTGTTGTTATACTTCACAGTGGTTCCAAAAGAAGGCATGGTCAAAGAGCACCACCGTCACCACTCACCTCCCAGCAGCTGCTGCTACTGCGGCTGCTGCTGTTGCTGGTGGTAGTGGTGCTGGTG